>NW_024081858.1:28556-183361 GCF_003009895.1 Hyaena hyaena | reverse complement strand
CTCCCTCTCTCTCTGACCCTCCCCTGCTCACGCTGTCTCTCTCTCTCTCCTAGAAATAAATAAAAATATTAAAAAAAAAAAAGAAAGAGGCTGAATAGGAATGATGTAGCTCCAAGCCAAGGAGTGTCAAGGATTGGTGGTTATAAGCTAGGAAGAGTCAGGAGACAATTCTACCTGGGCACCTGGGTGGCTCAGTGGGTTAGGTGTCTGACTTCAGCTCAGGTCATGATCTCATGATCTTTGTGAGTTCGAGTCCCCCATCGGGCTCTGTGCTGACAGCTTAGAACCTGGAGCCTGCTCTGGATTCGGTGTCTCCCTCTCTCTCTGTCCCTCCCCTGCTCACGCTCTGTCTCTCCCTCTCTCTCAAAAATAACTAAGCATTAAAAAAATAAAGAAAGAAAAAAAAAAGCATTCTACCTACAGCCTTAGAAGGAACATTCCCTGTTGAAACTTTGATTTCAGACTTCTGGCCCAGAACCGTGAGAGAATACGCTTCTGCTTTCGTAAACCTTCCAGTTTGTCTTACCCTGTTATGGCAGCCTCAGGAAATGAATGCAGTACTAGGTAAATAGTTGTTTAATGAAATATAAGATACATTATATTTTTATGTTAGCACTTACTCAAAATTTAGGCAAATATTATTATCAATAAGTATAGGGTAAATTTACATGGAAGGGAATGAAAAGATCTAAGAAACAGATTCTATTTTGTTTCATTTGTGTTTTGGAGAATATTCATTTTCCTGTTACAGTTCCATAACTAATTTCAAATTTTTCTTATAAAGCTTCACAGGTGAATCAGCTTCATGAATACACATAAAAAGCTGAAAACGCAAAAAAAAAAAAAAAATCATTCAGAGCCAGTCAATGAGTGGTCACTACCAGCTTATGTAGCAAGGGGTAATATTGTTCCTATTACACAGATGAGACAACAAAAGCTTAGGGAAGTAACATCTTTTGCTCAAGGTAACAAGGTAGAACTAGGATAAACTCAGACACACCTGATTCTGAATTCATGCTTTTTGTTTGTTTGTTTGTTTTGGCTTTAACAACTAACATTTATTTCACACAACTCTGGAGACTGGTAAGTCTGAGATCAGGGTGCTGGCAGTTTGGATTCTTGGTGAGAGCCCTCTTCCTGGCTTGCAGATGGCTGTCTCTTGCTGGGTCTACACACAGTGTAGAGAACAGAGAACAAGAGCTCTGGTCTCTCTTCCTCTTCGTCCCCACCCCCACCCCATTTATTTATTTCTTTACATATTTACTTTTATTTAAATTCAAGTGAGATAACATATAGTGTAATAATGGTTTCAAGAGCATAGTGATTCATCACTTACATATGACACCCAGTGCTCATCCCAACAAGTGCCCTCCTTCATGTCCATCACCCATTTAGCCCATCACCCCACCCAACACCCCTCCAGCAACCCTCAGTTTGTTCTCTGTATTTAAGAGTCTCTTATGGTTTGACTCCCTATCCATTTTAACTTATTTTTCCTTCCCTTCCCCTATGTTCATCTATTTTCTTTCTTAAATTCCACATATGATATTTGTCTTTCTCTGACTTAACTTAGCATAATATATTCTAGTGATATATACACACAATAGAATATTACTCAGTGATCAAAAAGAATGAAATCTTGCCATTTGTAACAACGTGGATGGAACTAGCATTCATGCTTGGAACTACTGCTTTCTTGCTCCTCCCTGTAAGAGGCCTTTTCTGATTTCTCTGGTTTTAGGATGTGACTTCATTACACTAATATTTTTATGGATGGGTATACATTGAAACCTGTAGTCTCATAGGTAATACTTCCATATATCATATTGTCGTTCTTATTCTATGTATATAGTCATGCAATTACTCTTTACCACCACTTGAAATTATTCCTTTCTACCAATAGGTTTTCATATAATGAAAAAGTTACCCCATT
Organism: Hyaena hyaena; assembly: GCF_003009895.1. Taxonomy (NCBI): domain Eukaryota; kingdom Metazoa; phylum Chordata; class Mammalia; order Carnivora; family Hyaenidae; genus Hyaena; species Hyaena hyaena. The sequence goes on along the minus strand of NW_024081858.1, from coordinate 181,428 downwards.
CCTTCTGAAATGTAACACATACAGAATTTCCCCAAAAGTTTATTCTTCTGTTGATATTGTCTTCAGCATTTATTCAGTCACCAAATCCCTTATTGATCAACTATTCCTTAGGCTCAGATTTTCTATAGTTTGCCTGAGCTTCCAAAAAGTATAGCTAGTACCATATACAGCAGAGCTTTATGGATAACGCTGGTGAGAATGTTCCACTGGTGGCAATCTGAAAGTTTCCTAGCACTTCTCCTTCCATCCTCTAAATCTGTAGTTCCGCTTTGTACCCTAAACTCATCACTGAACCCATTACCAAACCACTTGGTTTGAGCCAATACTTGGTTCTCTGTGGGATGGGTACTGAAGAGCATGTATTCCAAAAAGACTCACTGGTCTTCATCTCCACTTTGTGAGATAGATACAAAATAGTGCCCGAAGGAAAAGATGGCTTCTTAGGGTCCCTTCTATTTTCCACTTTTAGTTTATCACAGTTTTGGTTACGAGTGACTAGAGATTCTGAGACCTGTTTCCCTCACACTGTCTGTGGCTAGGATATAAAGAAATGGATAAAGGGATGAGACACTTTCATTTAAGAAAACTTCATGGCTAAAAGCTTTGAGGTGGAAAAGCTTAGAGAAGATATTAGGAGTTTTCCTCTCTGTTGTCTTGGAGTACAGAGTTTCCATGAAATGAGACATTTGCAAACTTGTTCAGGAGAGCAAAGGTCATTAAAAAAAGAATTATGCAGCAAATATCAAAGTTATTATTATTAATAATAAATTTTTGTAAAGCTGAGGGTTTGCCACTTGGGTTTTAGGCAAAAACACCTAGCACAGTGTTTTGTATATCAAATATGCTTATGGGTGCCTGGGTGGTTTAAATGTCAGACTTTGACTCAGGTCATGATTCATGGGTTCGAGCCCCACGTCAGGCTCTGTGCTGACAGCTCAGAGCCTGGAGCCTGATTGGTATTCGGATTCTGTCTTTCCCTCTGTCTCTGCCCCTCCCCTGCTCATGCTCTCTCTCTCTTTCTCAAAAATAAAATAAACATTAAAACAGTATTTTTTTAATATATAAAATACGTTTAACAAATCTTTGTGGAGAAAATGGGCAAGTAATGAAACAGGAGGAATTAATGATCAATAATGGGTAACATTCTATCAGTGATACTCATCAGGTCACAAAATATAGTTGTTTTTTGTAATTTCTCATTGGAATCTGTTTTATCTTTCATGCACATTAAAGGTCATTGAAGCCACTGTACATTTCTAGAGTGTTTCAAATGGCATTATAAATATTACTGATAGCATGAGGAACTAGCAATTTGTAAAATGTTCAAAATTTTAAAGAAAAACCCATTTCTATTGTAGACTAAATAAATCTGTTAAAACTGGGTATAACTGGAAACCTCTCAAGCTTATCCCAACCTCTTATGCATCTAAAGATTGGAAAACTGTCAGATGTCTTATTATGTAAAACTAATACATGCTGTATGAATAAAAGCTAAAACATATGGGGGAAAGTATTGTGTTCCTAGTACCAGAGATCATGCATGAAAACAAATGAGCATTAATCAGGGATTAATTTGCAGTGTAATGCCATAAAACTTGGTGAATTTCTTTAAAACACATGAGTAAATTTTAATTATTTTTTCCTAACCAAAAATTAATTTACATTTGAACTAGTGAAACTTTGCCTGTGTACCATATTACTCATTTTGAGAAAGGTAAACTAGTTAAACAGGTATGGTGACATTTTCCAGTATGTAGTCATGACTCATAAAATATCTGACAATGCTATAAAATATAAAACACCCATATTAAAAAAAAAAAACAGTTAGAGGCGCCTGGGTGTCTCAGTCGGTTAAGCATCTGACTTTGGCTCGGGTCATGATCTCAGGGTTTGTGGGTTTAAGTCTTGAGTCGGGCTCTGTGCTGACAGCTCAAATAGGAGTCTGCTTTGAATTTTTTCCCTCTCTCTCTTTCTGCCCCTCCCCTGCTTTTGCTCTGTCTCTCTCTCTCTCAAAATTAAATTAACATTAAAAAACAATTATTTTCAAGACTTTAAGTGGTTACTTTTAAAGCTACCTATTGCTGAAGACTGATGTGGGATTTATAAACATTGAGTCTTTAAATCCCTTAATATTTTTCAACTCCTCAAAGATTTTCTTTAAATTTAGATAGAGATAATTAAAAGTCTTTAGAAAAGTAACATTACGCTTTTGGCAGGCATTTCTGGGGTACTAAAAATACACTTTTGGAATGAATTAATACTAACGTATATGATATTTAAAACTTCCCAATTCCTAATAAAACTAAGGCTAAAAAAGTAATTTTCTTACCGACATAGTAATTCAGACCTAATCCCCTTCAGGGAAAATAGAGTTTAAATGAAGATGTGTGAGAGAATTATACTGCCCTTTTTAAAACTCCTGGATTCTTTTGTTGGCTGAAAAAATTTCTAAGTAGGGCAAATTATTAAATAGTTTTCAACAATTTTGCCATTAAAGTATGTATGGTAGGGGAAGAATGACTATAAGAGTTTCAGGAAACATGAGCCTCAAAGGATGAATGGGGGGTTGGGTTCAATAGATGGAGCCCTTTGGTCAACACATGCATGGTATTATGGGAAGGCAGATATGGGGACTGGCAGCAAAAAGATACCAGGTGCCTTTAAGGTGAGAGTTAATGGAAGAAAGTAAGTCTGTGTGGGTAGAGAGTTCATAGTGGAAAGACAAGTCTCCAGCACTGTGTACTCTATGTGCATAATTGCTGTCATCTTATTTATTTCCTTATACATCTAGTCAATGAAGATACACTATCATCTGTGATTGTTGTATTTCCTGCAAATTTCCTTCATAGCACCTCTAGGAGAAATGTTTTAAATCATAAGCTTGCTTTAATACTTTTTAGCATTTAAAAAAAATCTTGTTTTAGTTGAAGGAATCGGAGATTCCACGTGGAAAGTTAAATAATAGTAAAGCCCGAGATTTGGGCTTTCTCCTTCAGAAGTTCTTTTAAATATAAGTAGCCCGACACCTGGCTTCAGTTGCAGGTGTACCCAACAACTTCCTCTTTAGTGAAATATCTGGCCTGATTTCTGAGTTAGGTAAGCAGCCAGGAAGATTTTGTGGGCAGACTGTGGGAACTCTCTCATATCAAAGCCTGATGTCATGCTAAGTTTTTTTCAAATAGACTGGAGAAAAAAACAACTATAAATCAAGCTGTTCTTTGTGAATCTAATTCATGATCCCCTTATGTGGTGAGAAAATAAGGATGTTTATGTCTAACGTAGGTTATAATAGTAACTGTATCAGATGTAGACAAGAAAAACTCTTGGGTGGGTTCGATGTGGGGAAAACAAAGTATTAAATTAGGCTTTTAGAATTTGCAAAAGAAAATAAACTACTACAAAACAAAACCAATGAATAAAAAACTCCTGCAGAAATCATTAAACTACTGTGGATAATAATGTAAAATATTCTTATATTTTTTTCTCCTCTAAATTGTGCGTGTTCATAAGAACTAGTGGGATAAATATATCTATCATATATCTTCACAGAAATATAAATAGGTCAGTATGATTTGGAGGCTCTTCAAAAAAAAAAAAAAAAAAAAACATGCAAAATAATTCTTTTTTTTTTTTTTCTATCTTCTTGTAACTCACAGTTCTTACCAGACTTAAAGAGAATTGAACTTGAGTAATAGCTCCATTAGAGCTCTTTTCCAGGAGCCAGTTCCCGTGGTCTCCCTGGGTCCAGCTGCTGATGACTCACAGAGGAAGTGGTGGAGATTAGGGTGTATGGGGGAAAAATCAGAACAGCACAGAAATAAAGCAAATCAACCAACCATTACCTTTTGTGCCAAACAGAACAATGGCTTAACTACTGTGGTTCAGAATGATCCGTCTTATTCCACTCATTTATGCTATTCCTGTTAGAAGGACCACCAGGAAACCTGTGAAGCACTTTGGAACACACACCAGCATCTATGGCACATCTCAATTAATATTCCCTCCCGACTCAACTAGAACAATGAAGAACATCAAGCAGTTTAATCTCCGGCAATAATTCCTTTTGTCAGGTTGAGAGGTTTTCCCCTTGAATTAGGTTTTAAGATTGGATTTTCAAAATTAGTTAGTCATTCTACGTATTGTAAAGCGGAGAGCCCACATTTTATAAACACATGCATATGTCTAGGTAGAACATAATGAAGTCTGTGTGTTAGTTGGGGCATTGCTGCTATCGGTAATTTTTACTTGCTCTGAAATAAAACCAGTCTTTTATTAGCAAACAATTGTAACCAAACCGCACAGTTGTTAAAACTCTTCTTTCAATTTTCCTTAAAGGGCTGGAAATGTAAATGGGTCCTTTATATCACCCAGTAGAATTAAATTTGATCAGGAGGATTTTAAAAGGCTACATTACAGATTCTTAGCTTAGTTACTGATGAACGGAAGCATTTCATGGCTTAAAAGGGTTGCACGTTCTCAAAAGTTATGAATATATATGTATAATACATGTGAATAAGTTTACTTTGGAAAGATCAGTATTATTGTCTCATTGTCTTGTTTAAATACGAAGAGCTAAAACACCCACTAGTGTAGAAGGCAACGTAACTACTTATTGACTGGCTAAAAATAAACAAACAAACATAAAATTAAAATCATTAGTCTATTCTGAATACTAGTGGATTATCTATAATTTTGATAATATTCAGAATAGTACTTAAGGGATGAATATTCCTTTTATGATCACGTCCATATACGGCAGGGGCTGAGAAATTATCTTCACATTTGATGAATATTATAAACTGGTTTTAATGTCTAATGGGTGCTATTTCTCTGATAAAAGTAATGGCAATTTCCTTGTGCCATCATGTGCTTAGATTGTTAAAAATGAACTTTGTAGGATAGTTCCTAAAAATTAACCTCTAACCATACCTTCTTGTTTTATAATAATAATATAAAGGGAGAAACTTTGTTCTGTTGAAGCCTTTATATGAATATAAACCTTTTAAATACGTAAAATCATTTGTAGATAAAATGTTCATGTTTTACTGACATGTAGATAAAACATTCTTATTTATTGATATGAAGAAACAATATATTTTACCAATTTAAAAAATTATTAGAATTTTTAAACAATACTTTATTGATCTGGTTGAATTCAAGAGATTACAAAACCCACAAAACTTAATATTAAAAATGTTTAAATATTATTATTTTAAATGACCTTTTTTATAAGTAAATCTATATCAGTATTTCATTTGAACAGATGAATATTCAGGGCAACTGGGTGACTCAGTTGATTAAGCGTCCGACTTCATCTCAGGTCATGATCTCATGATTCATGAGTTCGAGCCCGCATAGGGCCCTGTGCTAACAGCTCAGAGCCTGGGTGTCTCCCATTCTCCCTCTGCCCCTCTCCTGCTCATGCTCTGTCTCCCTCTCTCTCAAAAATAAACATTAAAACAAATAAATGGATCAACATTCTTTATCCTTTTGCCAACACAATTGACTGACTGGTGTGTTGTAGAATGAGAAAAAACGAAAGAGTAGACATATACATCAGACACAGTACTCACATTCTCCTGGGCGGTAAAAACCATTTGAGGAAATTTCTAAAACTAGAAAACAAGCTCAATCAAATTTTAAGTATTGTCTGATTTGATCAGCCATGGAGAAATGTGCTTACATTAGAACACTGTTCTTTGAAGGTTAAAAATCAAGTAACTAAAGCCTTAACGCCTCTTCTCTGTCTTTGGACTTCCAGGCACACTTAGTTCAAAGCAAAGCATTGGCCTAATGTCTACGTAGGATATTATTCATCAGGATTCACAAAGCAACAGTCACAAAAGCGTGGTCCGCAATCCTAATGCTCCGAAATTACCTCAGCCTGGTCTCGGTCCCCCCAAATCTCACCCAGTTTGACTAGATGCTTTGCCCTTGCCTTCTCTGGACTGCCAGCTTCTCAGTGTGGGGGAAGAGAGAATTAAACCGGACAGCTTGTCAGCCGTTCATCAGCTGGCCACCAAGGAATAAGTTCTCTAAGAGGTTGAGAGCAGAGAGAAGGTGACTGGCAGGGCTGGGTGATAATGACTTGTGAGAAGAGCTGTGTTAATATTAGTGTTGATTCAACAAATATTTATTGTGCACCTACCACAGGCAAGGCATTGTTCCAGGCACTTAGTTTTAGAAAGAAATGGAGTCTATCTAAAATCCCACAAAATTTTGTTCTATGATGTTTAGTAGCCATAAATCACCAACATGACAATTTTGCATCTGCTGAGATCAAATTGCATAGAGTTAAACTATTATCTGTACACACACACACACATATATATAGGTGTACATAATTATTTATTATAATTTGTATAGAAAAATGTCTACTTTCTACCATAGGATAATTACCAGATGTTTTTCTATACTGAATTTTCAGTATATATTGACCTCTCCATTGTACATTTCTATCAAATAATCTTGCAACAAACATATAAACATTTCACACTTTGGTTCTTTTGAAGGTAAAACTAACCACGTATTTTCTATCCTGCACTTAGTATATATCTTAATATTTAATAAAACTGCATAGAATGAAAGTACATTTTTCACAAGCCCATATATGGGTTCAGGAGTGCAGAAGTATATATTTTTACAAACATATGTGCATGTTTAAGCTTACATATACACTTAAAAACACACTTTATAAATCTCAATATATTGAATGGGCAAAGGACCCACTGTCTATAACAGTGGTCCCTAAACTTTTTTATCAAGCATTACGTTGCTTGATTTAGTCAAATGCTTGCAAAATGACTATTTAGTTTTAATATGAATTCTTATCTAATTGAGCTAATTTGTTTAGTTGTATACAATAGTTATTCTGTGAATATATATAGTATACTCAAAGTTAGAATAAAATTAATCTAAGGGCCCCTGGGTGGCTCTGTTAGTTGAGCATCCAACCTTGGCTCAGGTCATGATCTTGTGGTTTGTGAACTTGAGCCCCACATCAGGCTCACTGCAGTAAGCCTAGAGCCTGCTTCGGATCCTCTCTCTCCCTCTGTCTCTGCTCCTCCCATGCTTGTTCCATCTCAAAAATAAACATTAAACATTAGAAAATGTATTTAAAAAGGAATGCAACTCACCTAGAATAAATAAATGAAACTTAAATGTTGAACAATATTTGATGGAGACAATGCCATTCATTTTTATTCATTATTTAACATTTTTTTGGCTTAATTACTTGAAATGTAGATATCTAAAGCTCTAGGTTTTAAGTTCAATTTATTTTGATACCTGCTGAATAATTTTCACCACTGAAAAAGATACTTCTCAAAGACAAGTATTCCCAAATGGAAGAAGGGCATTATTGACCCCTCTTACTAAATTAGAATGCTAATTTTCAGTCCTGTCTCCAATTATACAAAGTTTTTTGTTGAAATCCACTCACACTTGAATGATGAGTATGTTCAGCTGCATTTTCTTTGTAGGAATCTTACAAAGTCACTGTCAGTTTTGAGGGCTAGCTAATTAAAACTAAATAACCAAGCCCACAGATCCACAGATTCCACTGTGTGGGAATGCAACAAAAGCAAACAAAAAGCCTTGATGATTCCTCCACTAATACTCCCATGTTGGGGCACCGGGGTGGCTCAGTCCGTTAAGTGTCCAATTTTGGCTCAGGTCGTGATGTCACAGTTCGTGGGTTCAAGCCCCAAGTCGGACTCTGTCCTGACAGCTCAGAGCCTGGAGCCTGCTTCAGATTCTGTGTCTTCCTCTCTCTCTGCCCCTCCTCCCCCTTCTTGTGCTCTGTCTTTTTCTCTCAAAAGTAAATAAACAATAAAAAAATTAAAAAAAAATATTGCCAGGCTATAAACCTCTCTCTTGCTCTAGGACACACTACACATGCATATGGTCTCTGTGTGGGTTCTTGATACAGAATAGTGTGAGGACAGGATGCCATTTACATATTAATATTAGCAAAGTTTAATATAGTTCTTATTTCTAGGTGAAATACAAACTAAATTTTGAATATTTTGTTTTCACAGTAATAAGACTATCTAGCTTTCCTAGGTGGTTGCACCCCTCTTTAAAGCCCATAGGGCACTGATATCATGTCAAACTCACCAAGCCTCCCAAATAAATGAACGTTAAATTAAAATTAACGGTTTTTGTTAATTTTAATAAAATTAATCAAGTATTGATTTTTTTCCCTTTTGGTAAACTTAGATATGTAAAAAAATATTCAGTCAAATCTAAAATAAGTGTCTATTTACTAGGTCCAATAAATACATTTGTAAATCCCCCATGGCTTAAGGTACACTCATTACTCTATGAACTGTTGCCTCTTAAATTAAATTTTTTCATAATTTGTAAGACTATAATATTAATTGCTAAACCAACTGTAAATTGAAGTTTTTCTTGATAAAATAATAATTCTCAAGTTTGAAGCATTTCTGTACATGTTGTTTAGAAAGAAATCTTCAATTTGTTTCTAATTTTATCAGTTTTATATTTTAAAGAATATAGATTACTACTATAATCCCTATTATTATTCTTAATTTACAAATGGTATAATGTAAAATAATAACTTTCCCCAGTTCTTTTAGCTATAAATTTCATATTTTTTCCCAAGGCATTTATCGTCACATTGTCACTACAGAAAAAAAAACAAAAAAATCAAAAACAAAAACCCTCCTACACATGAAATATTTAATTCCTCTAAGTTATCTTCAATAGCTGGTGTGCTCACTCATGACAATTTCTAATTAATTTTAAATGGCATTTAATAACCATTGTCCCAACAAGTTCAGATGAATTAGGAGACATAATGCTTATATTATACAAGGCCTATGTAAACTTTCAAATTAAATCCACACTGTAGTCAAAACTCATTTGATGTTTGCATTTCCTACTTTGCAGGCAAGATGGTCTCAAAAGGCAGACTAGGCTAAAGATGTGTTGGACAACTCTATAAGTACAGTCTCAAGACTCTTGTCATCTTAGCTGTCTAAATTACTTCAACAGGACTCACGGGAATTTAAAGAGGAGAAATGACATGACAAACAATTATATTCTAACACTCTATTTATAACAATGCCCTTTCAGATTATTGTTCCTCCAGACTGACACATCACTGTAATCCCAAGGATGAATCAAGGGACTTATAGTTAGATCACGCACAGCTTGTAGGCGAAGAAAAAAATACGAATGAAGAGCTGACATTCAGGAAATATAGAGCGACTCAAGGATAAATTCAGCTGGGATGAGCTTAATTTATCAATGTCAATAACAACGGTGAACACATCGCAAGAATGCATGCATATTAATTGAAAATAATTCAGATTAAATCACTGCAGTTTGACATTTTGAGATAGGCACTTTATCTTTGCAAGAAAAAGAGCACTATAAAATCTTTAATCTGAAAACACATCTTAATTGCATGTTATCACCTCCTAATTGCTTCTATATTATATTAAACATTTTGCTAATTACTAGCCTGATCATGGTGTAAATAGCTTGAGGCAAGAGCTCACATCCAGCTAAGACATCTTTGGAGCACAGGAGCACCAGAAGGAAGTTCAGCCCTTGCTGGGTTCATGGACTTGGACCTTCTTCATGGGCTAGCCACTTCTATCTCAGATCTCTGGTGAGATAAAGAGGTAAAGAAGCAATGGTGAAGATCAGAGATGTTTATTCATGTGTCAGATTCTAATATTACTTGTAGAAAAAGTTTGCATTCTTTTTGATACTACAGATATGCTCTTTTAGATTGTGGTCTGTGAGGTTTTTTTTTTTTTTTTTTTTTAATTTATGTTAAAGACAGTCTCAGGGAAAGACAATTTTGCATCTACTTTCTAACTTTGATCTTTGGAACTCTGTCAGGATAAAATGCTGGTTAAATATCAATTCTAAATATGGAGACTTTGGTCAGTGTGGATGTATAGGTTTTTGTATGTATTAGAGTTTAGAGTTCTTCCTCAAAGTAATGAATAATTTTAAGTGGGTAAGATGTCTGTAACTGAATGGCAAATGCACCTCTGAGAAAAAAAATAACAAAATAATGACTACCTTTTCCATATCATCAAAAATACATGCAAGCAAAAAGATAACAATATGCCCTGTTGGTTAAAAAAAAAAAAAAATTAACCAATGAAATGGTGTTTGGGGACAGTATGCTTGGCAAAAGTTTTTAATTAATTGTTCTTCCTGTCCTCATTCTTTTATTATTTAATAATAATCTCTCTTATTTGCGAGAACTTAAGGAATTGGAATGATTTTACAATATTTTTTCAGGAAGAAAATTTTCCAGGACACAATAAAATGCTCAGAATGTTCCAACCTGTTTACTACATCTATTCCACTTCTAAGAATTCTCCTAGTGGAACTCATACTACAGGAATGTTTTGAAAAGTTTCATATAATGATCTTTATCATAGAATTATTAATTAGGTTACTTATAAAAATACTGATACAATAGAAAATTATACACACTATGGTAGTCATTTTGGGTATTTTTCCAATATTCTAGTTAGTTTTCCCCTTTCCAAGAACATAATTGGACTATATCTCTCCCTGTCCCCTGAAGTTAGGCATGGTCATATGACTTTCAAAACAACTGTTGTGGGCTGAATTGTATCCCCCCAAATTCACATGCTGAAGCTCTAACCCACAGTGTGACTATATTTAGACACAGTGCCTCCAGGGAGGTAATTAAAATTAACAGAGGTCATAAGGGTGGGGCCCTAATCTGATAGAAATAGTGTAAGAAGAGAAAAAGAACCAGATTTCTCTCTCTCCCCATGCTCCCACAGAAGAAGGCCATGTTTGTGAGAGCACAGTGAAATGAGTCCTCTACAAACCAGTCAGAGAGCACCAGAAGAATCTCCACACCTGTGAGAAAATAAATTTCTGTCGTTTAAGCAGCCCAGACTGTGGGATTTTGTGATGGCAGCTCAAGAAACCAGATGTTGTAACGCACAACAGGCAGTATTGCATGAGTGAGGAAAAATAAACCCTTTCTGTTCTTTGTTTGCTTTAAACACCCCCCTCCCCGGAATTTGGGGATTTTTTTAAACCATGGCACAACCTAGCCCAGCCCGATTCAACTAAAGTTGTTTTTGCTTATCTGCATTTGCTTACCTGTTTTGCAGAATATTTATTGTTTGATAAATAAAAATATGTTTTGCAATATGAAAAAGGAAACAGTTTTATTAGTATTAAGGAATCATGAGGAATAAACTGAATTGTTACTCTAATATGGTTTAATAAAATAAATGGCCTAATTAACAGAAAATTTTTTAGTTAATTTAAATGATCCTTATTTTCTTCTCTATAGGCTTTGCTTCTTCTCTTGGCGTGTGTGTGTGTGTGAATCATAAGTTTTACTTTCCACATAAACTTTTGGCGTGACTACATGTTGTGCTTCCACTCTTACTGATGTAATTAACTCTAAACATTTGTTTGATTAATACTTTGTGAAGACTTTTGAAAGCGATTCTTTTGATTTCTGTTTTCTTTTTTAATTTGGTTACTCTCTGCATCTGGTCTATTGGCTTCCAGGTTGCCATTGATCTTTCTTTAATTATCCAGAGGACAAAAAATCATCTTCAATAAAGAAAGAGAATATAATGAAGGGGGAGGAAATTAATCTCTCCTCTTTTCAGTGAATATTTGTCTGATCTTTGCCAGGTACTTTATTATTCTTTTCTTTAGTAACAGCTTAATGTTGTTCCAAAAGATTTTTTTAAACGTTGGCCTCTTCTGCTTGATTTTAATTGTCTGTAATAGTCCTTAATTTTAATGGAAGAAAAGACATCTAACTTGAGATTTTGATTATTTTTTTCTCCATTTGTCAACAATTTGTTGTCTTTAGCTATATCTGCATTTATTCATGTTGCCCTCTGGTCCGAAGGTATGGTTTCCTATAATTCTTCTCATATCATTCTCTGTTTAAAAGTTTCATTTTAAGAGGATTTGTAATATTGATATCATTGGGTAGTTGTAACGATTAAATAGGCAGCCAAATCCATAGTGGGGTTCAATAAATATTAATTCTCTTTTGCTTCCATATCTCCTATAAAAAATTCTAAGAAATAACTCAGAAAATTATTTTTGGTATTCAATAAAGTTTATTGTCTATTTAGGTCATGTTTAAATTATTTCTTTTATACCATCTATGATGTTTCTTGATATCCACAGTTCTCGTAATTGCTCCTGTCTTTTTTTCTTTCCTTTTCCTTCCTTCCTTCCTTCCCCTTACTTCCTTCCTCTCTTTCTAAAGAAACTCCCCAAGATTCTGTGAAATCCAATGCTGCTTAAGATTTGATTCTGAGTGTTTGTCAAAACAAATAATAATTCATAAATATTTTTATTTCCTACTTCTGTATACTGAATTTTTCTTCAGATATGTCTACATTTGGATAAATGGTCTTTCAGATATTTTAATGCAAAAAGTTACTATTGGATGAGACTTGAACTGATCTTTCAACCCTGCTATTATATACTACTGACTGACTCACCAAAGAATGTGGAACTCTGCAGAAGGTTCTGTTTCATGAGTTTATTTCATATTCCTAACACCACGGTGCACATAATATTTGCTTGAATATGTTATCTCATCCATATTCAAATGTAATATCACAATAGCTAGTAATTCCTGATAGAAATGATACTAAGTAGTAAAATATGGTCCATTAGCTGTGTTCCAAATATATAAATATAAGTATATATGTATATATATTTATGTAGCAATCTTAATAATAATATAAATTATGCTAAGGTTGTGTAGCAGCAGAGGCTATGCCCTTCTGAACAGATGAATTTTCCTCAGAGGACGCTGATTAGTTCATTTTTCCTAATGAAGCTTTCATTTAGGCCAAAGATACTCTTCGCTTCCATTCTGCTCCCTTTTCTAAGAGCAAAAGCTTTTGTCTGCCTTTTTTGAAAGATAGAGCAATTTTGCTTAGATTAAAGAGAAATTCTGAATCTTTTCAATCCGGCCTGAGAGAAAAGTACCTGAGGATTTTTAGTCAGTATGGGAAAATGAAGTGATTCTCAAGCAATTATATAGTATTTTTTCTTGAATCATACAGTTTCAAGGAGAAGAAGGACCTAATTGTCATCTGGACCTTTTTATTTTATACATAATAAAGATGAGATGAAAAGAGCATAAGTAACTTCTCTGAGATAGTGAAACAGAAGTGTTTAGGCCTGGCTAAATGATTTAGCCACCAATTATGTTATTTGTCCTATACTAGCCAAACAGGAGTCATTTCCCTCCACCTATACAGTTCATAGAGAAGTTGTATAAGTTGTGTATAAATACTAAGATTCATAAACCAGCTCAAGGAGCATGAAGTTGGCGATATACATGAAAGCAAGATGTTAGTAATTATTCAGAGGTGTTAGCACAGTGTAGAAGTCAAGCTATGCCACCTTTGTTTTAAGCTAAAGAGCTTCTGAGAACCTGTGAGTTACGCCAAAGTTTTGGGCATTTGTCTTTTTCTTTGAGGTATGTATGTAAATTAGCATGTTAAATAGGATAGCTGTATTTAAAACCTACAGTGACTTTTTTTTTTAAAGCAATGTAACTAATGTTTTCCTACCGCTAAAGTCATTTCTCTTTGCTCATAAATTGGAATTTAATCTTTCTGAAACATTGCTTTCATTATATCACTCTTCTTCTTTTAAAAGTCAGAAGCTCCCCATTACACACAATAGAAACAAAATTTCCCCAGGCCACACCAGCCTACAGAAGCAAATGAGATCACATTAACATTAATAACTAGAATCTCACTGCCTCCTGCCCTCACATGAATTACACTGGACCCCAGCCCCTTGCAGAGCACATACCCTACCCAAGTGTTTCCGGGAGTCCCCAGAGAGTGTTTCACTCTTGCTCTAAACAAGTCACTCTCACTGGGCATGGTTGGGACCCTGTTGCCTTTATAGTTCTCCCATTCTGCTACTGTTATTCCCTAAGCCCAGAGGCAGGGCAACCTCACGGTTCCTTTGGGCACCACCAGAAGCCAGATGCTGTGACTGCAAACCACAATGCCATTCTCACATTAGCTCTGCCCATCATCTCTACCCTGCCACCTGATTCTTCTGCTGGGCTCACTGCTACTCTGAAGGACATGGAGATTTTCTGCAGTGCACCTAAGCCCTGCTGATGTTCACATGCCACCGTTACTCTGTGGGGCGCTCGCTTTTTCTGGCAAACAAGACTTTCTGTCGAAACTTGTCTCCTGGTATCTCACAGCTCATCCCCTTCTGATGCTCCTAATTTTTACTCTCAATGGCACATATCTTCCATTCACTATGTGCTCAATGTAACAGACACTAGAACTTGTCCTTCTTAAAGGATGGTGTCTGATCTCACTTTGACCTAAGAAAAAGGCTTGCCCTCATCTACACAATTCTTGAGTAAACGTGGAGATGCAAATGAAATTTTTTGGAAACACCTGACCTTAGTATTGCCTTAAATCAACCTACTCTGCTGTTCTAGTGGAAGGTTTTAGACTCTACACTAAGGCCTCTGGGGTCCTGCTGTATTAGTTTGGGTGGGCTGCATAACAAAGTACCACAGCCCAGGTGGCTCAAACAACAGAAACTGATTTTCTCACAATTGTGGAAATGAGAAGTCCAATATCAGAGTGTCAGCAGAGTTGATTTCTTCTGAAACCTCTCTCCCTGTTTTGTAGATGGCTGTCTTCTCCCTGGGTCTTTATATGGTCTTTTCTGTGTGCCTGTGTTTAATCTTCTCTCCTTATAAAAGCATGAGTCAAATTGGATGACAGCCCACCCTAGTGACCTTATTTTAACTTAATTTACTTCTTTAAAGACAAAACCTCCAAATATAGTCACGCTCTGAGGTATTGGAGGTTAAGACTTCAATGTATAAATTTCTGGGGCTGCAAGACACAATTCAGGTCATAACACCTGTTTTCCTGCTTAGCCTGGCTGTTTAGCCATTTTATGGCACTTTTTCTCTCCTCTGGGCACTTTTTCTCCTTACTATATACCCCAAGCAGGCAAAGAGTTTAGGACTGGTGACTCTTTGGGGCATTGGGGAAGGAGTGACCATCATTGGAGCCATCATTCAGCCCGATCTCTCTGACACAAATTCATTGAGTAAGGATTTTCACCAGAAGGACACTTTACCTTTTTCATCTCACTACTTTAGTAAGTTTTTGTCCTGCAAGAAATGGGTAGCAGTTTATAGCAGCATCATTCATAATAGTGTTCTGTCTGACTTTGTGCCATTCATATAGCCATACAAGTCTTCTATATCTTTAGACAAATCATCGATAAAAGTAGTGCTTGAGACAGGGTTAATAATGATAAAAGGACTTAAAAGAATAACTATTATTATTACACATAATACTGAGAGCTTTTTATATTGCAAGCACTATGCTAAAGTAGATTATATGCATTATGTTTTTAATATTTAATTTTCATTTAGGGGAGGAGGGGCAGACAGAGTGCAACAGAGGATCCAAAGCAGGCTCTGTGCCGACCACAGAGAGCCCAATGTTTATATGCATTATTTCATTTGATCCTCAAAACATCTCTATCTAGTACCTTTTTTAATTTTTTGTTTCTTAAAACATTGAGGTGAAATCCACATAACATACAATTAACCATTTTAGAGTGTATAAATCAGTGGCACTTAATGTACTCACAACGTTGTCCAACCACCACTTCTCGCAAGTTTCAAAACGTTTTCATTGTCTCAGAAGAACATCCCATATCTTAAAAGCTATCATTCCCAAGCCCCTTACCTCTGTCTCCAGGAAACCACTAATATGTCTTCTGTTTCTATAAATTTGCTTTTTCTGCATATTTCATATGAATGCCATTACAGTATTTATCTTTTTTGTTTCTGATTTCTTTCATTTAGCCTAACTTTTCTGAGGTTCATCCAAGATGTAGTATGTTTTACTTCTTTTCTGTGGCTAGATAATATCCCAATGCATGCATATTTCATAATATATTCACTCACTGAGGGGTATTTGGGTTGGTGGAAATGTTGATCTATTATGAATGATGCTGCTATAAACTGCTACCCAGACAAGGTGTTTCATGAGCATATGTTTTCATTTGTCTTGGGTATATACCAACGAGTAGAATTGCTGGGTCATATGGTAATTTTATATTTAACCTTTTGAGAAACTGGTAAACTGTTTTCCACAATGGCTACCCCATTTTACATTCCCAACAGTAATGTGTCAGCGTTCCAATTTCTCCAGCCCTTACTTCCTGGTTTTTTTTTCTTTTTTATTATAGGCATCCTAGTAAGTGTGAACTCATTTCTCATTGTGGCTTTAATTTGCATTTTATTAATGACTAATCAAGTGGAAATATTCTAATGTGCTTTTGGCCACATCTTTGTAGAAATGAATATTAGGTAAAGGCTTAGTATCAGAAATCTCTAAAGAACTTACTAAACTCAACACCCTAAAAAAAACAAATATAGTAATTTTTAAAATAAAAACATGTGAGTTCTCCAACTTTGTTTTTCTTTTGCAAAATTGTTTTTAGTGATTTAGGGCCCCTTCAAATTTGGTGTGATTTTAAGACTAGGGTTTTTTCCATTTCTACAGAAAAGGAAATTGTAGCTTTAAAAAAATTTAACATTTGTTCATTTTCAAGAGACTGAGAGAACGGAGAGTGAGCCGGGAAAGGGCAGAGAGAGAGGGAGACAGAATTCAAAGCAGGCTCTAGGCTCTGAGCTGTCAGCCCAGATGCAGAGCTCAAACTCACTGACTATCAGATCATGATCGAAAAGCCAAAGTCAGATACTCAACTGACTGAGCCACCCAGCCACCCGGAAATTGTACTTTTGATAGGGATTGCATTGAATTAGTAGATTACTTTGGCAAGCATTGCCATTTTACCAATTTTTATCCATGAACATGTGATGACTTCATGTTTAATTAGTCTTTCTTAATTTCTTTCAGCATTATTACTTTTTTAAATATTTTCAGTGTACAAATCTTTCAATTCTTTGTTAAATTTATTCCAGGTATTTTATTATTTTTGGATTCTTTTGTAGATGGAATTGCTTTCTTGATTTCTGTTTTGGATTATTCATTGATGGTATATAAAAAGACACCCGATGTTACATTTTTATCTTGAACCCTGCAACTTTGATTAGCTCTAATAGTATCTTTGTGATTCTTTGGGATATTCTATGTATAGAATCATGTCAACTGCAAATAGAGATAGTTTTAGTTTTTCCTTTCTAATTTGGTTATCTTTTTTTTTTTTTTCTTGCCTATGTACTCTGCTAGGTCTTCCATTACAATGTTGAATAGCAGTGGCAAAGTTGTGCCTCTTTGTCTTGTCTCTGGGCTTAGGGGCAAAGTTTTCAGAGTTTCACCAGTGAATATATGATATTAGCTATTGGTTTTTAATTAATGTCCTACATCTTAGGAAATTCCTTTCTACATGACATACATAAAATGGTATTGAAGTTTTTCACATATTTTCTCCATCGATAGAGTTGTTTATGTGAGTTTTGTTTTCTTTTGTTCTAAGTATATGATGTACTAAATTAATTTATTCTTATGTTGATCTCCTATTCATGGGATAAACCCCACTTGGTAATGGTGTATAATCTTTTCAATTTGCTGTTGTACTTGGTTTGCGAGTATTCTGTTGAGTATTTTTATATCAATATTCACAAGAGATGTTTCTTTGTAGCTTTCTTCTCATGGTATCTTTGTCTTTGGTATCATGATAATGCTGGCCTCATAGAATGTATTAAGAAGTATTATTTCTCCTCCTCCTCCTCCTCTGCCTCCTCCTCCTCCTCTGCCCCCTCTTCCTCCTCCACTTCTTCCTCCTCCTCCTCCTTCATTTAGAATTTCAGGACAATTGGTGTTAATTCTTCTTACAACGCTTGGTAGAATTTACCAGTGAGGTCATCTGGTCTTGAGTTTTTCTTTGTTCGGAGGTCTTTGATTAGTACATCAATCTCTGTACCTGTCTATGTCTGTTGAGATTTTCTATTTCATCTTGAGTAGGTTGGTAATTTGTGTTTTTCTAGGAATTTGTCCATTTCATAAACAGTTATACTGTTGGTGTATAATTGTTCATTATGCTCCTAATACCCTTTTGATTTCTGTAAGATTAGTAAAAAGTCTGCAGCAGCATTTGTGATTTTAGTTAATTGCATCTTTTTTCTTTTTCTTTTTTCTTAAATCTAGGTAAAGGTTTGTAACTTTGTGACTTTTTCAAGAGCTGACTTTTGGTTTTCTTGGTTTTCTTTTCTTTTTTTTTTTTTTACAATTAGTTTATTGTCAAATTAGTTTCCACATAACACCCAGTGCTCTTCCCAAGTGCCCTCCTCCATGCCCATCCCCCCTCCCCCATCCATCAGTCCTCATTTTTTGTCAGCATTCAAGAGTCTCTCATGGTTTGCCTCTCTCCCTCTCCCCCACCATTTCCCCCCTTCTTCTCCCCCTTGTTCCTCAGTTAAGTTCCTCCTAATCCTCCTATACGTGCAAACATATGGTATTTGTCCTTCTCTGCCTGACTTATTTCACTCAGCATAACACCCTCAAGGTCCATCCATGTTGCTACACATGGCCAGATTTCATTGTTTCTCATTGCCATGTAGTATTCCATGGTATAGATAAACCACATCTTTTTGATCCATTCGTCCGATGATGGACACTTAGTCTCTTTCCATGTTTTAGCTATTGTTGAGAGTGCTGCTATGAACATTCAGATAAAGGGTTAATATCCAGAATCTATAAGGAACTCACCAAAATCCACACCCGAAAAACAAACAACCCAGTGAAGAAATGGGCAGAAGATATGAACAGACACTTCTCCAAAGAGGACATCCAGATGGCCAACAGACACATGAAACGATGCTCAGCATCCCTCCTCATCAGGGAAATACAAATCAAAACCACACTGAGATACCACCTCATGCCAGTCAGAGTGGCTAAAATGAGCAAATCAGAGAACTTGAGATGCTGGCGAGGATGTGGAGAAACAGACACCCTCCTGCACTGTTGGTGGGAATGGTTTTCTTTGTTAATCATCTTTGGGATGTTGATGGTAGCAGTATATCTTTTTCCAAAAAAATAAAAATAAGGAAAACTCAGGAGGAGTTTTGGATAGATGTTTTACAAATGAGTTTAACATTTGGAGAATATCAATTTTGCAGCTATAGAGACTGAATCAGTTATTTCAATAAATGTAACTAGTGACTTTCTTCTTCCATCAAAATACTCCTCAACTTCTCTACAACAGTATCAGTAGGTTAAAAGATATTAAATTATGTTTATGAAACTGAGATATTGTAATTAAATGTACATTGTTATTAAGGAAAAGCTTTATGGTCTAACAGTGTTAGGAAAATATAAAAATTGTTGATTTTACCAATTCTCTTTAGTGAGTAGCCAAAATGATATTGTTTTCTTGGATTCTACAACTTTTCCAGAGGTAGGAGAATCTATTCTAAATAAGGACAAAGCTTATAAAAACACGAGGAGAAAAAGACACTAAAACACTTGGAAAAGGACATAAACAAGAAACCAAGTCAGCTAGTAAAGTAAAATGGAAATTTTACTAATGCAGATTTCTTTATTTTCCATTAAATTATAGTTAGACTTTGCTGCTTTATGTCTGTGGTTATTGAATGCCCTCCAGCCATCAATCTGAAATGAAGATTTCCAATCTCAGAAAACTCCTCCTAAATCACCATAAACACAAATCAAATTAGAATCAAAACTTTGGAAACTCAGAGAAAAAGTGAAGAATGATGTGAAAATATGTACTTTTCATTTCCATCAAACTGTTTTCCTGATTCCCACTGGATTGCAAGTGTTGAAATTCTGAAAGAAAATGTTCATATGACATTATCCACAACTCGGCAAACCAAATACAACTTTGTAAGATGCCAAAATCCTAAGTGCTGTTAAATTACTCCCAGACTCTCTTTTAGAGCAAAGTGCAACTGGTCTTAAGTACTGCTCATTGTTTACAATTTCACAAACTTTTTGAAGTTAAATATTTCTCTTTTTTTAACATTTTTTGTTTGTTTTATGTTTATTTGCTTTGGAGAGAAAGACACACAGAGCATAAGCAGGGGAGGGAGAGAGAAAAAGGGGACACACAGAATCTGAAGCAGGCTCCAGGCTCTGAACTGTCAGCACAGAGCCTGATGCAAGGCTTGAACTCCTGAACCTGAAATCATGACCTGAGCTGAAATAGAATGCCCAACTGACTGAGCAACCCAGGCACCTCCAAATTTAAATATTTCTAAAGTGGAATAAGCGTGTCATTTCAAAAGAATGCCAGAACACCAGAGATATCTATGTCCTTTTTTCCCCCTGGGTTTTTTCCCCTGGGTTTATTGTTTTTACTTAAATACTTAATGCAGATATTTTGGTCATGACTTGCTTACTTTGGTCCTAGAAAAGAGCAGTGGCATAATTTAAAATCAAATAATTATTGTATACATTCCTATAAAGGCAATTTTGTACAAAGCCATGATAATAAGATGTGAGTTTGCAGTTACTGATTCCATCCAATACTGATTAGACTGTAGATAGGAAAGATATTTCATGAATTTGGATAAAAAGCATAAGTGTAAAAGTACACTTAAAGTTATTCTATGAACAAAAGGTATTTTCCTGTCTAAACGTGTTGTACAGACTTCTGTTTGATCTTTAGAAGTAGAAAGAAACTTTTTTATTCAGTTGAATACTTGCAGCTTTCTGTATCTTAACAGATTCAGGTCAATTATTATAAAGTGAGGAAAATAATTTTTTATAATCTTTGTACAACTCAAAACTCTTCATACTTTTTTTTTAAAGTTCAAAAGCAATGTACTATAGTACAACAAAGCAAGGATTCTAAAGATATTATTTTAAATTGTTAAGCCAAAAAATAAAATAAAATTGTTAAGTTTTCAAAATCTGCATCCTCCAATACCTACAATAATGAGAGTAAACTTCTTCCCTCCCCCTAAAACTTCATGTCAGTCTTTCACATGGACTTCTTGTAATCAACTACTGGGACAGAGCTAGAAGCTTTCACTCTTTTGCTAAACATTCTCTCTTCTCTGTCCCATTTATTACCCTGGACCTGAAATGTAGACTCTTCACCACTCCTGACTCTACCGGAACTGGTCTCCTCCAGGTTACCAGAGCCTTCTTGCACTGCGATCTTTCCTGATGTCCAACCCTACACTTGATCTTGTTGTTTTCCTGTGTCCCAAACCAGGTCTTGTTTGGCTCCCTCAACCCTTCACTTTTCTTACTGCTCCTCTCTCTTGCTACTCATGTTTTTCTTCCCTTCCACCACTGCCTTCCTCTTATAGGAACTCACATTTCTTTTCTTGATATTTACAGTTTTAACTTAGCAGTTTTATGAAATAAGCCACTTTTATTGTTTAACTTTTATTTATTTATTTATTTATTTTTTATCTGATGACTTCTAACTGTGGAACTTCATTTAGAAGCCACTCCATTTTGCTCTGTGCCTGTTCTTTGCAGCTTCCACAAGTTCACACAAGGGGTATTCAAATGCAGTATATCCAACGGGGAAATTATCTCTTCCTCCAAGACCAACATTCCTCTCAAATAGCTTTGTTTCAGTCAGAGGCATTAACATTTGCAATCTCTTAAACAGAAAAGCTTTGGTTAATGTTTTTTCTTCATATCTCATATAAAACTATTTTAATATTTCATCAGTTCCTTCCAAATGTATCAAAAACAAGAGAGTCACACAAACCAGTTTAAACCAAATCACCACAGTTGAACACAGAATTTAAGTCTCAAAAGTAATAAATAGTAGTTTACTAACTTCCTTTTGATATCCACGGTTGCTTACCCAGACTTATTTCATTTTATAAGGTTTCCATTAATGTTCCAATGAAGGCTACTCATGACTTCTCTCCACAAAATCTGAAAAGTTTCATTTTACCCTACTTTTTAGTGGATAATGCCATATACAACTATATGGAGAAGATTTAAAGATGGCATCTTAAAAGAAACAGTGACCCCAATTCAGGAGCCCATCAAAACTTATTAGTCAAAGATTAGGCCTGGAATCAGACTGAGTTATATTCAAATACTATCAGTTATGGAAGTTTAAACATTTTATGCCCAAGATGGGTGCCTTTTCAGCAGTATATCTCTTACCTGGAATATTGTAGATTATTCCATATCTATTAGGAATGCTTGTGGCAATAAGTAATAGAAATCCAACTATGGAGACTTAAACAAATATAGTTTTGCTTTTGTTACATAAAAAGAAGCCTCAAAAGAGCAGTTGCCAGTGCTGGTTGAGCCCCTCAATGAAGTAACCCCCACAATATTTTCTTGGCATCTCCAGCATCACATCCGCATTCCAACAAGAAGAAGCAAAAGTAGGGGTCTGAGGAAGTCAACAGGCTTCTCAAGATTTCCACAGCTGACTTTCTCTCAAATGTCATCATTCAGAACTTCATCAGAACTTTTATATGAAGTTCCTCCAATTGAAAGGTGTCTGGGAATGGGGATTAGTTAACCAACAATATCCATATACTTCCTTCTCTCTTTTTTTTTTTCCAAAGCTTACCTAAAATCTCACCTCCTGCAAAAATATTTTTCCAACTGCTGCTGATCACATATATCCCTAATTCTTGTATATTTCCTCTTCAATTAGAGCAGTCCTGTGCAGTATATCACTAAAATGTTCATGCCCTAACATTTCTTTTTTTTTTTTTTAATATTTATTCATTTTCTAAATTTATTTCTGGGAGAGAGAGAGAGAGACAGCATGAGCAGGGAAGGGTCAGAGAGAGAGAGAGAGACAGAATCCGAAACAAGCTCCCGGCTCTGAGCTAGCTGTCAGCACAGAGCCCGATGCAGGGCTCAAACCCACAAATAGTGAGATCATGACCTGAGCCGAAGTTGGATGCTCAACCGACTGAGCCACCCAGGCGCCCCTTAATATTTCTCATTTAATGTTTTGTTTTCTAAAAATGTCAATGTGTGCTGAGGCCTGAAGCTATGCTGTCCTCTTTCCAGTCCACACAGAATGGAACACCTTGCTATGCAAATAGTGATACTCCATGTGATTTGGGCATTTAGATTCAGGGAAGCTCAAATCTGAAACTGGGAATAACTAATTTTAATTGTGTGGTCCTAGAAGGTGAATTTGTCTTTCAAGTTATTTTTTCCTCTATAATTGTGAAAAAAAGATAACTCAGGAAAAATACAAGAAATCAATATAATGAAATGTATCAAACATGGTATGTGTCAATGTGCATTATTTTCCTTTATAAATGCTTGATCATAGTTGATATGCATATGCTTTCTACTTAATATAATATGTGGAACTTACATTTTTAAAACCCAAACCTAAAACTTTAGAAATTAATCCCTTTAGAAGTCACTCTATTAAAAAAGACAAAAACTTTTGTTTTCCTTGAGTTAAAATGTATTTCAATTTCATTTAGCACTTAGTTCAAAGCTATTAAATATGTTATTTGATGATTATATTCATTTTAGATAGAATTTAGGTAATAATATCACAGCAATCTTCAAAGATAATATCTTTTCATATTTATTTTGCTATAGTCAGAGCTTAAGGGGTCTTATCTAGAAGCTGTGTTTATCAAGAAAGCACACTGTTTTACTCACAGAGTATACTTATTAGTGAAGAGTGATAAAGATTATGTTGGGGGGACACCTAAATTACTTTCCCAAATTTCGTTTTTGTGTTGCCTCTACTTTATAGCCCTGTATCTTTTCATTAGTGTGACTTTTCCATTAAGATTTTTGGAAAGTTGCTGGAAATGGGTGAGGGCAATCCAAATGTATCAAGGTATTATTAGAGAAAAAATTAGCAAAGGGATTTAAAAGGACCCTTTTTAAAAGAAACTACAAGTTCCTACATACTAACTAAAATGTCAATAGTTTTTGTTTAAATTACATCCTTGCAAAATAAAGAAAAATGAAAATCAATTTTAAAAGTTAAAAAGTTATTAAAATATACAGGAAAGTAAATAATATATGATAATGATCTCTCATGTGTTCATTATCCAGCATCAAAAACTCAACAGAGATAGAATCTAGTTTTATAGATACTGCACTATCTACTGCTGGAAAAAAAAACAAAACACCAAACCCACAAAACGACAGCAATCTAGGAGCTTAGAACAATAAACATGTATTATCTTATCCTCTGTGGGTCAGAAATTTAGGGGCAACTTCGCTTAGTGGTTCTGAGAGTCACTGGGAAGGTGCAGTCAAGATGTGACTGTAGTCACCTAAAGTCTGACTAGGGCCAGAGGGCTCACTTCTGAGGTGATTATCTCGCAGGGCTATTGGCAGAAGGCTTCAGTTCCTCAGGGGTTGTTGGGAACCAACTCATTTCCTCACTGCATAGGGCCGCTGGATTGTTCTCATGACATGGCCACCATTTGCCCACACAGCACGAGATAAAGGAGAGCAAACAAAGAGGAAGCCGTAATGATTCTTATGACTTTAGCTTTGGAAATCACACACTGTTACTTCTGCCATATTCTATTTGTTAGAATTAGGTCCCTGCATACAACTTATATTGGAGGAGAGAGGGATAAAACTCCACATCTTGAAAGGAGGAGTATCAAAGAACATAGTTTAAAATCACCATAATCTATCCAGCCACTTTCTATTCACCGTTCCAATTATTTTGAAGGAATTCCAGACAGCACATCATTTCATCTACAAATACTTCAAAAAATACCCCAAAACCACAATCTCATTCTCACAACGGAAAAAAAGAATTTTAATGTCATCAAATATCCAATCAGTGTTCCGATTCCTTTTATTTTTTTTCATAATACTTTTTACAGTTTGGTTGGTTGGTTTGAATCAAATGAAAACACAGGATGGGATTCTTTACAAATGTTCTCTTGAATGATACACATCCACTCCTTTGTTTCTTGTTCTTTTCCTAAGAAACACTCAAGAAGGTAAGGAAGCAGATTCTCCTAGGTTACCTTTGAACCTGGAATCTGTGCTACCACTTTGGTTATATTCCTAATAAGCCACAGGTGTACACTACAGGAGCGAGTGGAAACGGAGACAGGGATGTGATGACAGTTAATTGTCCATAATCTATTTATCCCAAGGAGCACTTATACATCTGCTGCATATTTACGTATTTGCTACTTGTAGTTTTTCAATGATTTTTGAGCAGAGAAGCATCTATACCTAAAGCACTATAAAAAGGAAAAATGCTATCAAGGGGCTTTAAAGTGGCAAGACAAAGAAAGTACAGCTTTTTGTGTCTCGGAAATGAATGGCTCCATTCATTTCAATAGGGATTTTTGCTTTATATGTACTGTATTAGGTTTGGGCACTAAACACTTGACTCTCATTTCAGAAGAATTGCTTTGTTAAATGCAGGTATTTGAGCAGAATAGGTACTTTTGCTACTCAGTTCTCCAGTCTTGTTTTTTTAAATATTTTGTAGTGTTATCCTCTGTTCTTTCTTTAATGTATACATATATGCATATACGTATGTTATATATGTGTGCATACATTTGTACATATATGTATATGATATGTATGTTTTTCTGTATACTCAGGAAATACAGATGTAGCTCATAAAATTTGTCCCATACTCCATTTTTCTTATATTTCTAAATTAATTATGGTTTTAGATCCCTATTTGCAGCAGCAAATTTTTTAAAGTACAATTACAGTTAATCTTGCATAAATGATATTCAAAATGTAAAATGCTCACAATTTTACAAACTGAAAAGTTTATAGCTTATTATATCATAGCTGTCCATGATAAATTTAGATTTAATCATACACTGGAAATATTTAAATTAATAATTTATTTAGAAAACATTTTGAAAGCACTTAAACATTCTTTGCAGGTGGTTGTTTCTACAGTCAATACATCTACACATTTTCATTAAAATACCAAGTGGTTTTTTTTTCTAATATTGTTTTTTCACTCTATGCATATTGCATTAATAAATACAAAGTTGACCAATTGCTGGATTATTCATTGCTCTGTGAATTTGCAAGTCCACTATAACAAGCTTTCATAGCTGATTTTTAGATTACTCGATAAAATGGCCAGAACAGAATTACTACTAAATTCAAATGGGCTCTTCAACTTTATTTCACAAGGCTCAGCCATTTACACCGAGAAATGTACACAAACAAGACTCCTGTTTGCAGCTGGCATTAAACTTTGAGAGCAGTTGACTTTGTTATCTAGATCCAATTTTTAATGCTGACTGTTAAGTTTTCTTTCTTTCTTTTTTTAAAATTTCCAAACCACCAGAGGATGATTTCCTTAAGAATGTTCTCCCAGGTATGTTCAGAATATTAATTAGGCCCATCTATTTCTGTCGGGTAATCACAATGTCCACGGGCTGAATGGACTCTGTGGCCTGTGAAAGAGCCATTCATGTGCTTTAGTCTGCCCTCCACATTCTTTAACCAGTGAACATGGACCTTTTACACAGTCATCTTAAATGTTTCAACTGTGTGTTTCATGTTTGGTTCTGGCGTCTCCAGCCATATAGCTTTTCTGCCTCTTTTGGGGAAGACTTCCTTGCTCTACTCATTTAAATGCTTCTGCCTTTATGACTATTTTACTGCCATACCTATGGGGCTTCTTACTGTATTTGCCCGTAACTGAAGGAGATTTTAAAGGAATTAAATTTATTCAGACTAAATCTTCTGGGGCATGCAAAGGCATCTTAAACAATTACCAATAATTAAAAAGCATCTATTCAGACTGGATAACAGGTAAATAGATTTCATTTAAATATACTAGAGAGTTGGTACAGTTTTCCCATTTGCATGTTTTTTTCACAGCCTCCTGTTGGTGAATAACTTTGAAATAACAAAAGAAAACATTGGCTTTTGTCAGCTTGTATAATTTTTTACTCATGAGTGCTATTAACCAATTGCTATACTAAAAATTTAATTATCTTTAATTTAGATGGTGCGACTAACATTGGACATAATAGCATGACAATGATGCTTGAGTAAAACCTAGGTTTGCTGTTTAATTTTTAATCTTAAATTAGTGTGGAACTGGCTGAAAGATCTATGGCTACTCAGCTTCTTATATTTTCCTATAAATTTCATTCTGACATTTATCTGCCTCTATGAACTATTTGCTTTGTGTAGCGAAAGGGTAAAATGCCTAATTGTTTTCTGAAAGTCCTCCTTAAGTTGTTTCCAATTAGGACTTGTTTTATGGATAGCCAGATGCAATAGATAGTACTTGTATTCAAAATATTTATAATACCTGCAAGTATATGTGTAAATTCAATGCACGAAAGTAGTCTTTTGTGTGTACATGTGTATATGAGCAAACACGCACACACATGCACACACATACACGCACACACACTGATTTATAAAAAAACAAATACACTTGGAGCTCTTTTGCTCAAAATATTTATAGTTTAGTAGATTAGGGAGCCCCTGATATGATGTGTCTGAGGGGGGCACCAAGAAAGACATCTAAAATCTATCACTTGATATTTTGGTGTGATAGTTTCATTCATCAGAATTTAAAGTAAAACTATATTTTAAAAATATGGTCAGTTAACATATTTAAAAAATGATAAACAGACTGGGAAAAATATGACATGGATGCATTAGACTGGAAGAAAGAAAGAAACAAAGAGACATGAAGAACCATGAAAAATACTGGAAAAAAATGTGGCTATCCAAAGATACATTTTTTTTTCAAGGATTGTCCAAACTCAGCCATTCTGTAATAGTCAAAAATAAGTGTAATAATTTTTGGTGCAAAAATAGCACCACTAAGAGTGTTATTGAGATTAAGCTTATAGATTTGATCTCTTATAAGACATCCAACCCCACTCATGTGCAACTGCCTACCACCTCAGACATTTTGCAAGTGCATCATGAATATGATATTAGAAATAAAATAAAGGGAATAAATAATCACCTCAGGAGGAAAACAAAACTGAAGGTATATTCACTTTGTAGTGATGATTGGTTATACAATCTATAGGTATTTAAAAAAAAGCATACAGCTTAAAACTCCTCAGCTTTTGGGAAACAAAAGTATTTTTTGCATCATGGAACTGTAAAAAAAAAATCAGTCAAAAAGAATCTGGGTTTAGAAAACGGTTCTGCAAACACATTGTCTAAGGGAACTTACCTCACCAAATATGAGCTTTTAAAAGGAGAATAATAATACGTTAGATGAGGAGCAGTTGTGAGAATTAAGAAATAACTGAAGTATAATAACATAATATAATAACTATCTCAGGAAAATGAAACACTAAAATATAATTTCCACGTAATTAGTCTCATGTAATATTGTTAAGACAGCAAAATCACTATCTTCTAAATACAGAAAAATAGCACTGGTAGCAAGACATAATAAAGATATAATGAAGACTTTAATGAAAGTAACACACTTTATAACACAAAAATCAAATATAAGTGTTTACAGGACATTTAGAAACTGAGAATTTTAGGGCTACCTCAGCATGAGAGTCCCTCAAGGTTAACCCAGACCTGCAGGTTGTATTTCTCCCTGTCTGATGAGGAAGATTGTGCTGTACTCTTCCTTCTATCCTTCTCTATGATCCATTTCTTGTGCTGACTTCCATCCCTTACCTGACTCACGTGGGACGTACCACAAATGTACTAAGACTGCAGGGAGAATCTTCTAGAACAACTTCATCTTTTCAAAATACTTGGCCCCCATTCTCAGCAGTTATTGCATTTCACAAAAGTCTTATTAATACTTTTTAAATTAACTTATTATTATTAAAAAAACTCTGCATTTAGCTTTGTATTCTTAACAGTCTAAACGTTTTTAAAAAATTTACATTAGTGGAAAAAGCACTTACATCTAATTGTTCACTAACATTCTGTAATTTGTACTTGCAGATTTTGAAAATAGATTTCATGTGAATAACTACCCAATAGGCAGTCTCGCTATGCTATAATGTTAAAAGAATAATTTTTTTATATCATAATAGTTTATTAGGATGAGACACTTTAAAATATGAATAAAATGGTAAAATTCAATTATCACTTAATAATATGACAAATTAAAGCATCTGACTTTGGAACTGTTTAGAAAATTACTGTATGTATCATATTATGGAGAAAACTAAAAAAAGATAAGCTACTATACTAATGATTTTGAGATTTTTAAGTATCACTTTATAAATAAGGTGACACCTAAATTTTGAAAGTTTTGGATCAATTGTTGGTTACCAAACTTTGCCTCATCATAGGTGGGGAGAAAATCAGGTGAAATAAAAAGAATAATTACCTATGAGATGAAGTAACTTTGAAGAATGTCTGGGAGTTGATCACAGAGAAAGTAACCAGTCAAGGATATTCAAATTCTTATAAGCTTGGGTAAAAGACATTAGCTTGTCTTTTGGGGATTGCTAGCATTACTGGTAACTAACACTACTAATTAGCTATAGAATTTATTTGACTTTAGAAAGGCCTGAACTCAGCTAAAATAAGAAAATTTATTTTTGATCTAGAAGTTTCCCTAAAGAAATCTGTACAAGTTTGAAAAAAGTATGGCTTTTTTAATGAGCTTATAATGGCTTGCTTTAACTAATGAGTGGTTAACATTATTTCTCATCAGTGGTAGATCTCATTCTCTAGATGACCAGTAATATGATTTAAAAATTATACTCTGATATAAACATATTTTTCTATTTTATTTTGTGTCCATTAAAAAATACTATTAACATTCTTGTGAGGTAGGTATAACCCAATATATATCACAATGCTGAAGATGAGGTGAAAAATGAACATGGCAACAAGATTACTTTCAATTTTATAGCAATCTTTTAATCCTTTAAGTTCAAGAGAGAAAGTCTGTTTTTTTATCATAACTTTTCCAGGGCCCCTGAGTGGCTCAGTCGGTTAAGCATCCGACTTTGGCTCAGGTCATTATCTCACAGTTTGTGAGGATCTCACAGTTTGTGAGTTTGAATCTCATGTCTGGCTCTGTGATGGCAGCTCAGAGCCTGGAGCCTGCTTCAGATTCTGTGTCTCATTCTCTCTCTGCCCCTCCCCCACTCACACTCTGTCTCTCTGTCTCTCAAAAATAAATAAATATAAAAAACAGTTTTAAATAAACTATTTTTAAACCCATTTTTCCCAAAGAAAGATCATATTTTCTTACTCCAAGGAAATAAGTAAGCAAGTTATTTGAATTCTGTATAATATGAAAAGTCTAATATTTATCCTACAAAGCTGTTACAGCTATGTAATACAGGTGGCAACTATAACAGCACTTGAAAAAAGAAAGAAGATGAGAACATGGGAAGGGGGCAAAGAGAAGAGAGGGAAACAAACTGCAAGAGACTCAATGATAGAAAACAAACAGTGGGTTGATGGAGGGAGGTGGGTGGAGGATGGTCTAGATGGGGGATGGGTATTAAAAAGGGCACCTGTGATGAGAATTGGGTATTATATGTAGGTGATGAATCACTGAATTCTACTCTTGAAACCAATATTGCACTGTATGTTAACTAAAATTTAAATTAAAAAAGTAAAAATAAGAAAAGAAAGAGTATACTGGTTTTATTTATAAATTTATAAATATATATATAATATATATAATATATAAAATATATTTTAAAATATATAAAATAATATATATATATAAAACCAGTATACTGAGTAACTTCTTTCTTTTCTTATATCACAATATGTATAATATTGTGATACTTTTTCTGTTGATCAGGTTCCAAAGCAAAACAAGTATTTTGATCAGAGGCACCCAACGTATAAAAATGTTTGGGGGAAATAAGGATAATTAATTAATTAATTAATTAAAATGTTTGGAATGTTTTCAAACTAAAACAGTCCTTTGAAGAATCTATTTATTAGCTACCACTTTTGAGATCCTCAGAATTGCCCGAGACTGCCTATCGGAGTTAATTTCTATTTTATATTACAATAAAAACCCTTAAACTTTAATTTTATTTGTTTGCTTGTTTATTTATTTTGAGTGAGAGCAAGAGAGCGCAGGAGCAGAGAAGAGGGACAGAGAGAGAGGGAGAGCAAGAATTCCAACCAGGCTCCCTGCTCAGCACAGAGCCCAGTGTGGGGGGCTTGATCCCATGACCCTGGAATCATGACCTGAGCCAAAATCAAGAGTCAGCCACTTAATCTGTTGAGCCACCCAAGTGCCCCTGCACTTTAACTTGAAAATAGAATGTATTAAGGAAGAATTTTGCAAATTTGATCTTACAAATAATCCTAACTAATAATTCACATATATGAAAGAACAGACTATTGAACATGAAAGTTTTGCAATCTGAATCTGTGTTCTTCAGATCCAGACAAAGGGCCTGTGAACTATTAATAAAAACAACTTAAAGTTTCTTTGTAAAAAGGAAAACTTTAACTTCCTTGTGAAAAAGAACTAACATATAGATAGATAGAGATCTAAATTTTTTAATAGTGACCAATTTATATTTTAATTTCCCTTTAAATTAAAAAAATTAATGTTTATTCATTTTTGAGAGAGAGAGAGAGAGAGCTTGAGCAGGGGAAAGGCAGAGAGAGAGGGCTCTAGGCTATGAGCTGTCAGCACTGAGCCAGATGTGGGGTTTGAATCTACGAACCGTGAGATCATTACCTGAGCCAAAGTCAGACACTTAACTGACTGAGCCAGTCAGGTGCCCCAAGACTTTCCTTTAAGTTTTTTAAAAGAATGCAAACAAATATAAATGCAGAACTTCTGCTTCTAAGTCATGGGTCAATGAGCATCTGACTTCAGCTCAGGCCATAATCACACGTTGGTGAGTTCAACCCCCACCCACATTGGGCTGACAGTGTGGAGCCTGCTTGGGATTGTCTCTCTCTCTCCTCTCTCTTTGCCCCTCCCCGACCTGTGCTTTCTCTCTCTCTCAAAATAAAAAAATAAACTTTACAAAATATGTAGTAAATTATGTTAGGAACTCAATGGAGCATTTCTTTATAGCTTAAACATATCTGAATAAAAACATTCATAAGCCAAAAAAATAAATAAAAGATAATGTCCAAAATGAAGTCCTAGTGCTTTGATTACCAAAATTATTTCCCATTGCCAAATTTCTTACATAGTCAAAGAACAATGGAAAAACTAGTAAACAGAACAAATGTAATATGATTATTGGCCTAAATACAGACACATATAAAGAGAAAGATAAAAATCTAAGTATACTTACGTGCCAGTGTCTATTTTTAATAATGAATTGCCTTCACAACTCAACTGATATGGAATATTTTATCCAGGATTATATTATCAACAGGTACATGAGGATTACCTAGAATTTCTAACATGCCTCAGTATTTGACACCTTAAAGATTTATGTTGACTTTTTGTTTATTTGTTTACTTGCCCTTACTCACTGGCTTTATCACTTACCAGCAGTCTTCTTGTGGGCAGAGGCTTTCTCTGTCTTCTATCCAGTTATATCTTTGCACCATCTTACACTTTGCACCATCGTTAACAGATAGTAGGCACTTGATTAAGTTGAATAAATAAATGTTTAAATAAATCAATGAAAAAAACCAATCAGTCTGAAAAACATCTTCTCCAAGAAATTCTTTTCTTTCTTTTGGTTCTTGTCTAATATCTGATCTGTTGCTGAGACTACTTGCCATCATGTTCAGTCTTGACCTCTTAACAAAGAGGTAATTAGTAAAATATTTGTTTAAGCATAGTGGTCTCCTGGCTTCGTTTAAACCTGTCAGAGCAGAAGTTTTACACCTCAGTTGATCTGTATTTCCAAACACATATCAGGAAAAAAAAGACATACTTAATAATAGACACCTACTCTTAACATAATCCTGTACATGGAGATCTTGTTGAAAAATAGTAGAATAAGGGCGCCTGGGTGGCTCCATCAGTTGAGCGTCCGACTTCGGCCCAGGTCATGATCTCATGGTTCATGAGTTTAACCCCACATCAGGCTCTGTGCTGCTAGCTCAGAGCCTGGAGCCTGCTCCAGATTCTGTGTCTCCCTCTCTCTCTGCCCCTCCCCTGCTCACACTCTGTCTCTGTCTCTTTCTCTCTGAAATAAAAATAAACATTAAAGAATTTTAAAAAAGAAAAATAGTAGAATAAATTAAAATCTGAAAACACCATATGCAAATAGAAAATACTTAAAATTAAGGAATTAGTTATATTAACAGAAGCTTAAAGTATTAAATAGAAGTATAGGAATTTCTTGAGTTATACCTAAACTTATGACTATCTATGCCTGTAGAAGCCTACTGATCTATTGCACTTCCTTATACTTCTGGACTTGAAGAATATACTATGAGTGTATTCTGATTCATAATAATTGAACATACTTTAAGCTATCCCTTTGATATCCCTCCTCCCCATTCCAATTCTCAACAGACTTTGTAATGGATTCCAAATTTAGGCATAGCTATTCATATATTTGATTTAATCCATTACTTTAAACTGAAAAGATTATTTCACAAACTTCATTAATAAATGACAGTCCATGAATATAGCTGAACTCTATTATACTCTGATGATCTTTTAAGAAATTATTCTAGTTGCTGATGCCATATAACAACCCCCTCCAAAACTTAGTTCTATGAATAGACTAACTGGTCTTGCTCAGGGTCTGTGATTACAATTCGATGCCACCCATAAATATAGTCAGTTTGAAGACTCCACTGGACTACATGTCTGAGATGGCTTGTCTCTCACAAATCTGGTGCCTTAGCTGAGAAGGCCAAATGCTGTGAAGCAGGCTGGCATCTCTATCTCTGCATGGCGCTTTTCTATGTGACTAGCTTGGACTCACCTATAACATGCCAGGCTCAGGACTGTCAGGTTTCTTGCATGGTGGCTGGCTTCCCCAAGGTTGCTCCTTCTGAGAAAGCAAGGGAGAAGCTCCTAAACTTCTCATGACTTTGCCTTAAAAGTTACGGTCATTTTGGAATTTAAATAAAATATTGTTAAAAAATTCTTTTTGAAGGTTTTTTTTTAAGTTACACAGGCACCAGGGTGTCTCGGTTAGTTAAGCATCCGACTCTTGATTCTGACTCAGGTCATGATTTCATGGTTCGTGAGTTCAAGCCCCACATTGGGCTCTGTGCTGGTAGCATGGAGCCTGCTTGAAATTCTCTCTCTCCATCCCCTCTCTCCCCCTCCCCTCACTCACTCTCTCTCTCAAAATAAATAAAATTTTTTTAAAAGTTACATATAATTCCACTGCATTCCACTGACTCTACAAAGCCTGCCTAAATTCAACATAAAGGAGTACTACACAGAGTACACAGAGTATGAATGCCAAGAGGGACATCTTTCATGGCCTCTTAAGCCAAGAAAAACAAACAGAGACCATTTACAAGAAATGCATTTTTGCCTCTGCCTCAATATTTTCATAGCATTTTTAATTTTTAAGCCATAGATTCAATACCATCCTCTATCACGTACCACAAAGAGTAATTTTTATGATAGGCTTTAGGTGTGCTGTGCAATGGAGACACTCTCTATGGTCATTGTTAGTTTACGCTTGTTCTGATTTAACACATTAATTTCCTGAAGGAGTCATGGTCTCTTAACTAAAATGCCATTTAAAACTCAAGTATTTCAAGATCCCCCTAGCAAATACCTACTATATGTTAAATGCTAGGTACATGCCAATTTAAAAAATGCTATCTTATCTGCACAGCACTTAGGATAAGGACAGAGCATGCAGTTTTTACATTTCAATTTCCCCTTCAACAGCTCCTTATATAGTTTGTGCAAATTTTTTTTTCTCAGACCATCACATTTTACCTGGAATCTCCTTCATGCTGAAAAGAAACTCTCTTTCAGGTTCCAAAAAGAGTTTAGCAAATGAAACAGTACAAGTGATAAATGTCGATTGTTACTCCTTCTTTCTTCCCCTATATAATTTCAGGTGGGATTTATTAAGAGAAGATGTATTTCTTCTTCTGTGTCACAAAGAGCATTTTTTTATCTGTAACCTCCAAGGAAGCTCATGGTGAAATAGATAAAATGTCAGAAATAATTAAGAAAAATGCAGGGGTATCCAACAACCTAAAATTACACCTTTTGGTGAAGCCCAGTTTTCATCTCCTTGGTCCCTTGACAGATATAAACACCAACTTATCACATTCTTTAGATGATGGTGTGTTAAATCAATGTGGATGAACTCATGGTAGAGTAAATGGGAAGGATGAAAAAGAAATTCTCTTAGCGAGCAGAGGTCATGAGATCTGAGAGGTCAATATACACTATGCAACAGATACAAGATCTAGAATCCTTCAGAATTATATAAAAAGCCTCCTAAATCTCTCAACATTTTTCACTAGTTTCAATCATACTTCCATTTTCATCACCATTTAACCTACTATTTTCTTTAACCACAAAAATTGCTTTTTTAAACACATGTTTCTGTTTTTCCCTTTCCCTCTAAGTATTAGTGTTTAGATCACTATGGTAGTAAAATCAACACATGGGGAAAGTGGACTGCCTGAATCAGAAATGTGACATCTCCGCATCACAGACTCTCCGTTGTAAACACCCAGCACCTATTTTCCTACCTCAGCTGAAATACTCTTACTCTGGCTACGTAAACGGATTATAACGAAGCGCACTTAGGAACCAGTTTTGTTTCTGATTGGCCATAATAAATAGATATGGATCATGTATTAATAGTCTATTAATTATTTGAAGCTAAATAATACAAAAATCATACTACTAAAATCTTTGATCGAACAGACATATTGCTGCAATTACATTAATTGGCTTATCTAGAAATTTTAATTACTTATTAGTAGTGGTGGTTTTAGTCAAATAGTTAAAAGCTTTCAAATATACCAGTGTCAGGAGCATTGAGGAAGTTGTCCAAGGTAAGTATAAATTTAGCTCTGCTCTCCCAAGCCATGCATTTTACACAGGCGGAGCCATCCTTAGACTAAGCCTGTCTTTGGATGGGTAAATATGTTTAATTCTGAAAATGATATTAGATATTCCATTTAACGCAGATATAAACTGTATTTTGCAGTATTAGCTCTATA
Organism: Hyaena hyaena; assembly: GCF_003009895.1. NCBI lineage: Eukaryota > Metazoa > Chordata > Mammalia > Carnivora > Hyaenidae > Hyaena > Hyaena hyaena. Next base: position 145,402 of record NW_024081858.1, on the reverse strand, counting down.
AATAATAAAGGTCTATAATTGGCCTCACGTCTCCTTTTCTGATAAACTTGGATGGGGAGAAATTATTGGCTTTTAAGTTTCAAGAGATACTAATGATTCTAAGGCCGTATCTGAATAAAAATTCCTATTAATGTGATCTACAATAACAATATTTTATTACATCTAATGCAGCAAAGTTGCAGTATTCACCTACAAATATATTTTTGTATATATCCCATAATATCTTGGATATTTAACAAAAATTCTCATTTTAAAAATTTAAAAATTTTTGTTAAATTCCTCGAAGTGAGGAATTAAAAGCTGTATCTTTGTATCTAGATATATATATATTTTGGATACATAAGAATATATTTGCAATTAGAAAATGTACCTTGAGGTACTCAAGACAACATTATATTTTAACATGTTCACCTTCAATATTTTTTTAATTTGTCCCCAACCTTCAAATTTTTAATTCCAGTTTTTATTTGGGAACCATGAGATATAAAAAAAATTGGAATATTTTAAACTAAATACATACTTAAAAGACATTTCCAACATTTGAAATATACATACTTTAAATAAGAATTTAAATTAAAGTGTATTTTTAAGATGATTTTCCATATTCACAAATGTGTACGTATATGTAAATGTTAAACATTATATTTCATATACACTAAATTCAGTATATTCCTATTTGATCTTTTTGACAATTAATGATTATATATATTTAAGGTATATAATTTGATGATTTGATATACATACATATTGTAAAATAATCACCGCATTCAAGCTAATTAACGTATCCATTATTTGAGATAGTGAATGCATTTTTTGATTGCTGAGAACATTTAAAATTCATTTTATTAGTAGATTCCAAGTACAAGATAAATTGTTGCTAACAGTAGTCACATTGTTGTACATTAGATTTCCAGAACTTATTCATTTTGTGTAACTATAACTTTGTACCTCTTGACATACATCTCCGAATTTACCTCTCTCCCCAACTTCTGGACACTACCATCCTTTTCTTCCTTTATATGAGTCCACTATATTAAATTCTGTGTATAAGTGAGATCATGCAGTATTTGCCTTTCTACTTTGGGCTTATTACAATGAGCACAATGTTTTCCACTGTCACTCATGTTGTCATAAATGTTAGGATTTTCTTCTATCCTTCCTGTTTCAGGATGAATAATATTCCTGTGTGTGTGTGTGTGTGTGTGTTACATTTTCTCTATTTATTCATTGTCAGACATTTAGGTTGTTCCCATATCTTGGCTATTGTGAATAGCTGAAATGACAGGGGTGTGTAGAAATTTCTTCCAGATCCTAACTTTGTTTCCTTAGGATTTATACTGAGAAATGTTCCATAGTGGATCTGCCGCATTCCTCTTGTTCTCCAGAGCTCTCCCAGAGCTATTTCCATTGGCATGTAGTTGTTTATGCATTGTTCTTGTTTCTGTTGGAACAGTCATCCTCATCTGCCATCTTGCTGATGTCACTCCTCAATTTACCACTGTTTAATATAGGATTATTGGCAAATATTTTTCCAGGTTATAATTTTTAAGCTACAGTTAAATATACATATTATTATCTCCCAATTTTGTTGCTTTTACTCTGTTTATTCCCCTGCTATGGGAGGTGGGAAGTTGAAGACTTCAGATACCCCAAAAGGCAGGCTCCAAATGAGTCACTATCTGAGCATATAGTGAAAGGAAATGATTGTCTTGGCAACTGAAACAAAATTAATGCTGTCAATTCTGACTCTTCTATCTGGTAACTTTAGAGTTCAGCAGTTTCCAGGGGTACTCGGTACTAAAAGTCAGATGTCTTATTACTAGTGGAAATTTATCAACTGAATATCTTTTTTTTAACTGAAGTATAGTTGATATACAATATCATATTAGTTTCAGTTGTATGACATATTGATTGGAAAACCCTGTTGCTTGCGAGTGTAACCACCATATAATGCTGATAAAATACCATTGACTGCACACCCTATGTTGTACCTTCCAACCCTGTGACTTATTCATTCCATAACTGGAGGCCTGGATATCTCACTCCCCTTCTTATTCACGAGTTGTGTCTTTTCAATTGTAATTTTATTTGGGGTACTTGGACCATACAACAAGATCTTCAATTATTCCAGCTGAACACGTTTTAATGCACTTTAGTAGCAATTTAATCTGTAAATAATAGTGTTTAGAAGAGAAAATTTAAAAATTTTATCTTCTGTGTCTTATTCCACCATTTTATGGACTCTTATATTCAATTTTCTTCCCAATTTGAAGTAATACATTTTTTTTGAAAAGAAACTATAACATGTAGAAAAACTAAAGAAGAAAACAAACTCTAAGACTTCATCATTTTTACTTTGCTACATTTTGTCCCAGTATTTTCTGCATGCATATTTTGGAAAGGTGCCATATTTTTCTCTTTTTGTCACTTATTCTTTCTGTCAAGAACATGTTTCTTAATAGTTTATCTTATCACTATGACCATTCATAATGGCAGTGTAATACTGTATCAAAAGCATTACTACTATGCTCAGTATATTTGAACTACTATATTACAGTTAATTTGTATTATTATATTATTTCTTAAGCTATTGCAAAATAATTGTATATAAATATTTTTCTGTGTCTGTATTTCCTTAGAATAGCTTCTAATAAGTGGAATGTGGGATCAGCCAGAATATGATTTTGCAGTTTTCCTTACATATTGTCCAATAACTCTATAGATTCTAGAATGACTCTAGAGTCTGAAATGATTTCACCAATTTATTCTCCTTCCATCAAAATAAGAACACTCCAATATCATCATAGTCTATTCAACACTGGGATTTGCCAGTAGAATACTCTCAATGGGAGCATGTTGAAATTCATTTCTTTATTAGGGAGATTGAACATATTTTTATACTTTATTGAATATTTATTTTGATTTTAAGTAAATTATAGATCTTCAGCTCTCACCTACTTTGTTGATGTATTTTCGATTTTCATTTTCCCTTTTAATTTTTAACATCAACAAAAGTTTTTTTTTCTTAATTTGGTGTAAGTCAAATTAATTTTCTTGCTTCCTAGTGTCTTTCTTCATCTTTATGTTTATTTATTTTTCCTTTTTTGACTTTTTAATGTTTCTTTATTTTTGAGAGAGAGAAAGAGAGAGAGAAAGTAGGGGACGGGCAGAGAGAGAGGGGAGGCACAGAATCCAAAGCAGGCTCCAGGCTTCCAGCTGTCAGCACAGAGCCTGATATGGGGCTCAAACTCATAAACTGCAATATTATGACCTGAGTCAAAGTCGAATGCTTAATGGACTGAGCCAGCCAGTTGCTCCCATCTTTATGTTTAGACAATCCTTCCCAAACCCAAGATTAGGAAAAGAATGCTTTCTATTTTTTCTTCTGAGTGCTTCATGATTTTGTTACATTTAACTTTTATTTATGGGATTTATTGTAATGACAGATTAGATGAGAAGGACTCAAGTGGGCCAGTGCATCTACAATAGTTCATGTAACCACCATATTAATTCCATGAGGTAGACATCACTCTTAACAGAAAACAGAGAGAAAGATTTTATTACAGATGGCCAAACATCTAGTAAGCAGTGTGCTTTACCGTTATGATCCACAATCATATGAACAACAATCTTCCCAGCAGCTTTATGATATAAATCAGCTTTCCAAAAGAATTCCCCATAAGGCTGCCTAATCAGACTTGACTATGGAACTTTGCAATTAGTTGGTTCCAGTCTCTGCATCATGCAACCAAAATGCTTCCTTTGCCTTTGATGCACTTCACCAGATGGCTGATCTACTATGTACTGCTTTTCACTAGAGACTAGTATTACCATCTTTCCTCTGGTATCAACACTAATATCTGCTTATCTTCTTCTGTCAAGCATAGAACAGGCCTTTCTCTTGTTTCATATAGGCTCAGGAGGGCAAAGATTGGGAAATAACTTCTCACAAAACTTTGCTGAATTTTAGAAATAATGGGAGGGAAAATCAAAACAGCACAAATAGTACACAAGTCCAGGTGCTCTCACTGGAATGGCCCTGACATCAATAAGCCAGAAGATCTCACCTCTACTACTAGAAGACAAAACTGAACTTTGCCACTTGAAGGGGCCATTCACTCCCAAAACTACCACCACCAATAAGGCTCCAGGCATCTCTGTGTTTCAGTCTAGGCTAAAGTAACTTCTAACCCTAAAGGGAGGAGAAAAGCTTTCCCTTTACTCACTCACTCATGCCCTTCTTGAGTCTTGATTCCCTGCCCCAGCACTGGTCTCTTCATAGTATAATGTAAAGTGGGAATACACATTTCCTTCCGGGGGAAATTCTATCCCACAACACACACCCAGGGCTGATCTACTGTGGTCCTATGGCACCAATGAAAGGACTTAATACAATAGTCCAATACCCCCCAAACTAGGTTATTAAGACTTAGGTAATACATAAACAATATCAGTTATTAGATTTAGCTGTGCCAGGTTTGCTCAGATATATTTTCATACTTTTCTAATCAGCTATCTAAAATAGTTTCTGATCTATTCTATCTTTATCTGTGCAGAAAAAGCAGCTTCCTCTCCCCAATTAATGACTTAAACAAACTTATGTTGCTCACAAGTTTGTCTATAACTTATGCAGGACTTAGTGTGGCAGACTAGTCTCTCCCCTGTTTTGCATCAGCAGAGATGGCCGATGGCTGGGAACTAGAATCATCTTAAGGCTTATTCACTTACATGTCTGGCAGCTGTTGCTGTCTGTCACTCGGGATTTTGGCTGCGGCTACCAGGCAGAACACCTACACATGATCTTTTGATGTGGCTTGGGATATTGTGTTTGGGTTCAAAGGGTGAGTGTCCCATAAGGCAGAGAGCCAGGTGGAAGCCGTATTACTTTATGAGGTAGAATCGAAAGTCATGTAGCATCATTGCCACCACATTTTATTAAATCAAAACAGCCACAAAGTTCCACCTAATTTCAAAGAGATGGGAAATAGACTAATTCTTCACGGAAGGATGACAAGGCTCTGGAAAAGTTCGTGAGGCCAGAACTATTATTGTGTCTGACTTTATAAAATCCAATCTGACACACCCTTCCCTCTGGTTACAAAATCCACATTCATCCCACATGTAAAATAAGTTACCTCTTCCCTAACCGCCTCCTCCCAATCTCACCCCATTGTGGTTTCAGGTTCAATTCAAATTTAAATTATATCCTCTTGTGTAGGAGACTCCTCAGTGTGCAGTTTTTAAGTAACACTTCCTGGGAATAGTTCTTCTCACTTAAAAAAAGAAACAAACTGTAAACTGAATAGTTAAATTATAAGTTCCCAACACACCCAACATACAATGGCAGGAGATGTATTAGATATGCACTGGAAACACTCTTATTTAAAAAGAAGTGGAAAAAAAGAAAAAAGACCTAGGTCAATCCTTGGTCCACAGAACTCTGAAGTCCTGGAAGGCATGTGTTGATAGTCCCTTGAATGGTGACTATTTAATGAAGTTGAAGGGGGCTCTCATTTATTAATTTATTAGTTTCTTAATATTTAAAATGCATACAGTGGGAATGCATTAATGGATAATTTTATAATTATAATAATATCAGTATGTGTTCTAGGGGTGTTTGGGTGGCTCAGCAGGTGGGGCATCTCTTGATTTCAGCTCACGTCATGATCCCAGGGTCTTGGGATTGGGCTCTGTGCTGAGCATGGAGCCTGCTTGGACTTCTCTCTCTCTCTCTCTCTCTCTCTCTCTCTCTCCCTCTCTTTCCCTCTCCCCTCCTTGCACTCTCTCTCTCTAAAATTAAAATGTGTGTGTGTGTGTGTGTGTGTATGTGTGTTTCAATTGGAAAAAGATTAAATGAGGAATTCATAAGGCAAAAAAATAGAATCAATAATCCAAATACGAATAAAGATTTGAAGTCAAAATGGTGAATACAACAAAAAAAATTACACCATAAATAAATCATAAACACAGTATAAATTAAAGCCTGCTTGTAACTTTAAGAGTGTATTTTGAAAATTAGTACGGGAATATAAGACCAAACAAGTATTGTGGTGGTGTTTTTTTGTTTAGTTTAGTTTTGTTTTACATCATGTTTTCCTGGGGTCTACTAAAAGAATAGGAAATAAATGAAACGAACACATTTTGTGGAGTATAATATAAGCTTTTTAGAACTCTTGAGGATTGTGAAAATCTGGATAAGCTCATCCTAAAAACAACTGAAAATTCAAAATATAATTACCAACATTTAAAAATTTACTTTAATTCAAATAAAATTGTTTCTAAAACATAAAGTCTCCTGAATTTTTAAATGCAACCTTGCTCAGTTAAGAGCATTCTTTTTACTTTATTAAATCAATTTAAAAAATCTTCTATAAGATAATTGTAATTTCAAAATCTGTTGAAATATGAAATTCAACCTTTTCCTTTATTTCTATGAAGCAATGATTACCATCCTTATTAAATGACTAAGTAAACCAAGAGACAGATTAACAAGGCAAATAGAGATACGAAGAGAAAAGTTGAGTACAGCATATATAAGCCAGTATGACAATTCCAACTCTGTATTTCAGAAATTAACATATGGACATAGGAAAAAAAAATCTGATGTCCAAGATTGTTTTACTTTATCCTCTCCTGGAATCTACTGTCTGCAAAATAAATCATGAAAATGAAAGGCTGCTGTAGTTTTTGAAATTTTGAATGCTATCACTTTCCACTAATACTCAGAGACTGGGGTCATGACAGTCCCCATGTAATTTGTTATTCCTAATTTTGACTTTGAAGCTCGATGACTATGTTCAGGGCATTGTGAATTAAGCAAAAATAAATCATTTCAATAAAATTAATTAAATAAGTCTTTGAGGAGTAGGTCCAGAGGCTTTTGAATAAGTAAAGGTCAATTCGAACTTTGCCTAATTGGCTTTCTTTTTAGGGGTCTTACTTGGCTTGGTTCATGCTTTGTACCGTGTTCCAAATAGGTATTATTGCAAGGTGGCTGGGTCTAGACTACAGGGTTTGTGGTTGTGTGATTACATAGTTTTGTAAACTGTTTATGGCATAGTTCTTAAAAAACACCATTTTGTTGTGAGAGTAGAGATGGTGTGAAATAAACTCATATTCATTCCTTGAAATTCAGTGTTCCAAATGCTTAGTTCTGGAAGGGGACTGAAGCCTGCATTTTGCTTCTGAGGTTTCCAAATTCTCTTCTGAAAATCTACCAGCCCAATCACACACTGGAGAGTAATGGCCAGTGCATCTCATTGCAAATGTACATTCCTCAACCCTTCAGTGCCCACTGAATATCTTCTAGACTGATTTCATAGGACACCAAAGCAGAAAAACAGCCAACATGCAGGATCCTGGAAACCTTAAAAACACAATGTGTAAGACAGTAATTTATGTACTCAATGCCCTTCTGTCCTATTCAGCACATTTGGTAGAGTAGCTCATTTTCTAAAGCACTTTGTGAGGTCACCTTTAATGAAATCAAAGCTTTTAAGGGGAAAGGACTGATGATATTGCAGCCCTGATATTCTCTCTCTACCAGATGGGCATAGTGTTAGATGCTTAACTTAGCACAGTGTTAGCTGCAAGATGCATGAGTTCCAAAATGATTCTAAGTGTTCATTTAACATGAGGCTTCCTTTGAGAAAAGGCTGCCAGTGGTGCATAATTGTGCCAAATGTGCAGTAGTTTCATAATGTGGGCTGTAATCCACTAGGAACTAAATCCTGCTATTACTCTCTTTAGGGAGACTTCTAAAATTCTGCTCTTCTTATTGTGAATAGTAACCTGGAGTAGTTAGAGGTGACTGGAAATCTCTTTAAAAATTGTTACACATGTGTTGAAGCTTTCTTAACGTAAGTCACAATAATATGTTTATCAATTGGGCTATCTCTAGAGCCATAAGATGGGGCTTCCAGCATATAATTTCTTCTTCTGTGATAAATTATTCTTTAATTTTATGTATTATGCTTTAGTTACAATAGAATCAACTCTGAAACATTAAATAGTCATTGCCTTCTTCAAAAACTGTATTTTTTGTGTGTGTACTGGTAGGGACACGATTTCCATAGTATTGGTGAGACAATGGAATCTGGCTTTATGAAAATGTAGATGTGTGCAAAAGCACACCTTTCACATGAGATTTCAATTCGCTGTTGACATCTTGGTACTTGTGAGCATGTGAATGCATCTGTACATATGTGTGATGCAGTGTTGACATTCGCCTATCGAAGGAGCAAACCAGCAACCATTTCCCAGAGCACTGCCACATTCTGTAACTGTTCAGGCAGGAAGTGAAGAGTTCCTTATCTAACTGAACCAACCAGGGGCCTTTAAAGGAAGCAGAATGCAATTACCCAAATTGAAATTTGGTTAGGACACTGGAGCTAGTGAGTCTACTCTTCCAGAAAATACCAGGACTCTGGTTTTATGTCTTATCTGAAAGTTGTTGCCTACAGTCAAAAAGTGTCTTGCTTTCCTACTTGTTAGGCAACCCAGAGCTGAAGCTGACATTAAAAAAAAAAAAAAAAAGGTATTTGGGTCAGTAGTAAAATGGTGCCAACAGTCCTGATGGGGGCAGTCGTTTTATCTTTTAAAAGACAGAAATAAGGGGGCGCCTGGGTGGCTTAGTCGGTTAAGCGTCTGATTTTTGTTTAGGTCATGATCTCCCGGTTCATGGGTTCCAGCCCCGCGTCGGGCTCTGTGCTGACTGCCAGCTCAGAGCCTGGAGCCTGTTTCAGTCTGTGACTCCCTCTCTCTCTGACCCTCCCCTGCTCATGCTGTCTCTCTCTCTCTCTCCTAGAAATAAATAAAAATATTTTAAAAAATAATAAAAAAAAATAAAAGACAGAAATAAGGATTTTGTTTTTCTTAGACCCATTCTCAGTGCGCTTCTTACTTCAATGTGTTCAACAAACATATTGCATCTAAATGCCTATGATTTGTCATGAAAATTAACCCCATCTCTTATCAAAGCAAACAAAGATAAACAATAATTTCATTCTGTTTCTTTTCTTATAGTTTGTATTTAGAGATAGAACATTTTAAAGTTCTGATATTAGTAGAGCTTCCATATACTATCAGATAATTAAAATATTAATGAATTTATATGCAAGGATTTTAGTAAAACAGACTCAAGATAATAACTCAGAGTAATCATTATTAATATAGACAAGATGCATGGTAGGTGTCTAATTATCAACTAAAGCAAGTCTTCATAATATTTAGTCGGAAAGAATTATTTGACACTATTTAATTATAACCTAAGTATATTTCAATATTCAATATATTTCAATTGTCATTTCTAAAAATAACACAATTTCGTTATATGTTTCAAATAGACCCAATAAATGGATAATAAATGCATCTCTTAAAAAGAAAAAGGCTTAAAGACTTTTTAGTAGCATTAATTATTATAATAAGATTTGGTTCTTATTAACTAAGGAAATATTAAAGGAAAGGTAATTCTGATGTTAGTTAAAAGGAATGATAATGTAATTCAGTTTACAAGGGTGATAGTTTTCAGTTTAAGTTTTATGTTTCAAATATCATACAATTATCCAAGTGTCTCTACTTGTGAGTGGAATTTATATTTTCATTTATCTTTATACTCATTGAACTAATCCCAAAGTTACTCTTAAATATACTGCTCAAGCTTTTCTATTTCCGTTTGGGTCAGGGGGTCAGAGCACTATTCTCATGAGGTCAGGGTCATCCTCATTAGCGTTGCTCTGTTCTGAGACTGCAGATTATGCCTTTCGTCCTGAGGAGCCTGGGGTGCCTGCAAGGAAAAGCAGATGGATCCTGAAAAATCTATCATAGGCATAAGTGCCCCCACTAATGGCAGGTCAGGACTGCCATTTTCATATACAAAGAATAGCATATTATTATTCTTCAGCATCTACATTCTTCTTATTTTTACTCATAAAAAAAAAGACGAAAACCCCCCAACGAAACCTGTTTGTATCATGAATAAAACAAAAAGAAGTTAGCATATTTTAATTTAAAACGTATGTTTCTCCAATAATAAAGATAATAATAGAGACTTTTATAAAAGCATTGCATTTGCAAGATAATTCATTAAATAGGTCTAATTAAAAATTTTTCACATAAATCTAATGGCATGAAGAAATTCTCATAATGTAATTTTAATTAAATTATGCTCATAGTACAATGTTAAATTGTGAAGGAAATTTTATATAATAAATATATTATGATTCTAATTATGTTGCTATTCATTAATTATATAATATATTAACATTATAATTTCATCATACTATTAATACAGAATATTAATTGTATCATAGTATATACTGTGGTGTTACATATTAGTTATAATTATATTAATATATTATAATCCATGATTATAATATTATAATCCCTAAATTATATTATTATGTTATTATATCCCTGATGGAAACAATCTTCCAAAGACACATAACCAACATGCAAAAAGCAGCAGAAGCAGGGTGTGGGATGAGGAGAGAAAGAGGGAGAAAGGGAAGAGAAAGGAGGTCAGGAGTGACTGCAAATGACATAAGTGGACACCCTGGATTCAAGTATGTCTGAAGGAAGACTGATTTACTCCTAGAATTTTAATTACAAAAAATTATAAATTCCTCCATTTTTGTTCTTAAATTGATTTGAGTTAAAGACCCAAAAGATTCTTTATCAATTCATCTGATATTTGCTTCAATTAACAGGTATTTGACTAAAGAAATAAATTGTACAAAACTTCAAAACTAAAAGCATTTGCATTCATGCTTGCACAATGTTTTGAAATTCCGGAGTGTATATATATCTTACAGGGGAGGAATAAAGAGCTCATTTCATTTAAAAAGAAAAAAAAGATATAGTCAATAATTTTAGGGTTAAATTATTTAAAAGAACTGTTTAATGACAAATAAAAATATATAATAGAAAAGGCAACCTATGGAATAGGAGGAAAGATTTGCAAACCATGTATTTCATAAAAGGATTAATATCCAAAATATATGACGAACTCATATAACATAATAGCAAAAAAAAAAAAATGAGTTAAAAATGGAGAAACTAAAAAGACATCTTTCCAGAGAAGACACCCAAATGGTCAACAGGTACATGAAAAGAAGCTCAACATCTCTAATCATCAGGGAAATGAAATCAAAACCACAATGAGATTCCACCTCACACTTGTTAGAAGAGCTATCATCAAGAAGACAAGAGATAACAAGTGTTGGCAAGGATGTAGAGATAAGGGAACCACGGGACAGTGTTGGTGGGAATGTACACTTGTACAGCCACACTGAAAAACAGTATAGAAGTCACTCAAAAAATCAAAAGTAGAATAGTCATGTGTTCCAGAAATCCCACTTCTGGGTAATAACCGGCAGAATGAAATCACTATCTCAGAAAGATATCTGCACCCCCACCATCACTGTGGCATTATTCACAATAGTCAAGATATAGAAACAACTGAAGTGTCCATCAGAGGTTGAAAGGATGAAAATGATGTGCCATATATATGATATTATGTAGTCATGAGGAAGGAGGAAATCCTACCATTTGTAACAGCATGGATGAATGAGAAGAACATTAAACTAAGTGAAATGAGCCAGAAAGAGAAAGACAAATACTATATGATCTCACTTATATCTGGAATCTAAAGCAAGGAAACAAACAAAGAAGTTCAGCTAACAGAAACAGAAAGTAGAATGATGGTACCAGGGGCAGGGAGGTGGGGCAAAATGGGAAGACACAGGTCAAAGGGGATAAGCCTTCAGTCAGAATATGAATAAGTTCTGAAGACCTAATGTATACCATGATAACTGTAGTTAATATGTATTGTAAACCTGAAATTTGCTAAGAGAGTGGATCTTAAGTATTCTCACCACACACAAATAAGCAAGTAACTATGTGGAGGTGATGGATGTGTTAATTAGCCTGATTGTGGTAATCATCTCATGATGTATCAAATCATCATGTTGTATACTTTAGATACATACAATTTTCTTGTCAATTTTACCTCAGTAAAGCTGGGGAAAATATATCAAGGAATTTAATATAGTATTGTTCATTAGACATAAAAATAATAGTTCAAAACTTAGCCATTTATTGAGTGAATGTACTGAGCACTTACCATGTGACAGACACATTAGACACTGGATGCAAAAAGATAAGTCAGAGTCCTTTGACAGCACAGAAAGGGAGTGGAGAGATAGAGAGAAAAGTGAAGGTCAAGAAACAAGTTGTTCAAGTGCTGAAGCTGATAGGCATCTTGATTATGATAGAAATGATAGATTAGATAGATGATAGATAGATGATAGATAGATGATAGATAGATAGATAGATAGATAGATAGATAGATAGATAGATAGATATAGAGCATGTCCATTTGATACATACATTTTAAAATACATTGTTGTTTGTCTTTGTAGATAGATATGCCAGTAATGGATCTTTCGTCACACTTCAAAAATAATTTAAAATCCAAATATATTTTACTTGGTGCCTTAAATAGCTTTCAAATACTGTGACATTCTAGAGTGAAGTTCCCATGAGAACACTCTTCTCATTTCCTTTTGCTCCTGGACTGGATAAGGTAAAGATCAGGCAAGGCCCCAGATGGACCAAGCATGGATAAAGGGCGGTTTTAGAGAGATGGGTAGGTGTGGAAGATTTCCTGGGCCGTTCCTGGCTGCTGCCTTGCACAGAGAAAATGTTGCAATCCTGAAAGTCACCTGGAGACTGTAGCAATATTCATTTCTCTGCTGTTTCTGACATGTCTGGAATCATATATTTTCTCCAGTATAAAGGACTAAAGGACATTATTCCACAGACCACTCAGCTCATTCCTCAATCTAAGCCTATGTGAATTTAAAAGTCAAATAGTGAGGGTCCCTGACACAGAAGATCTCACTACTGCCATTTTTGCTTTGACAACATCAGCCAACATTTGGATCAAGCTTCCGGGTTTCTCCTCCCTTCCTGATGAACCTGTCCAGTCTGCTTTCTCTTTCCATCCCTCCTGCCGCTTAGGTACCAGTAAATCATGACAGTGTATGGATGCCTTGCTTCCAAAACTACTGAACTGGGGCGCCAACTCTTTAACTTTCAAAGCTCTAGCTGAGCTTACAGAATTGTCATTGTATGTTAAAGAAAACCTCCAGGAAAACTGTCCTCTGGAGGATTCTTATAAAATACTGTACTTAGTCCTACTTAAAGGGAAGGTAACCCAAGCAAGAATAACAGAGCATTAGAATGAGGAGAATGAATTCTAGAAATCACAGCAGAGGAAACCCCTTTAGAGTATAATAGCTATTTTAGTAGATTTTGTAGGAGAATGTGATTAAATTGACCAAAATTGAGTTGCAAAACGAGATGGACCAAAGCTATGTGCCGGCTGATACCAAAGTAGGGAAGGTCCTCTTTTAAGAAAAGTCATACAGAGGTACCTGTGTAGCTCAGTCAGTTAAGTGTCCAAGTTTGGCTCAGGTCATGATCTCACAGTTTGTGAGTTCAAGCCCTGCTAAGGGCCCTGTGCTGACAGCTCAGAGCCTGGAGCCTGCTTCAGATTCTGTGTCTCCTTTTCTCTCTGACTCTCCCCCACCCCTCAAAAATAAAATAAACATTAAAAAAAAAGAAAAGTCATACAAAATTATTTTTTAAATTAGTAATTAATGTATCTTAATTTAAAATGAGAAAAAAAGTAACAGCAAATTAAAATTTTTAAGAAAGCCGACCAAACTATAGCATATACCACGAATAAAGAGACCCATGGAAACTTTACTAGTGTCTCAATAATCCACTTCTGATTCCAAATGATTTTCCGAGATAATTGTAAACAACTCTCCATTCTTATTTACATTATCTTTTTTTTTTTTTTTTTTTTTTCACTCCAGTGCTTTCTCTCATTCATGTCTTCTCTATTCAGGTTTAAATGTACTAAACATCATCCAGCTTAATTTTTAACAATTTCCCTATGACCTGTATCCCACTACTAATATTACCCTAATGCTTTGCAACTAGACTTATGTCTGACATTGTTTCTGACCCCCTCTGACTCAAACACTGTCAGAATGCTGGCCTTTACCTTCACCGAGACATCTCTTGCTAAGATTTACCTAAGGTTAATGATGGCTTTAATATCCAAATAAATCCTTGTCTTCACCTGAATTTTCAGCATGATTTTATTCTGTTAATATTCTTATCTGAAATACCTTTCTTTTAAATTTGGCAGTGCCACAGTCTGTTCATTTCTCTCTTTTCCGTCTGGTTATGTACTCATTTTTATTCTCTTTTTCCAGTGTATCCTTCTTTGCTAAGTTATTAAGTGTGGGCATTCTTCAAGCTCAGGCTTAGGCCTCTTTTCTTGTGTGTTTTCTAAGAAATCTCTTTCAAGCCCATGGTTTCAATGGACATCTATGGAAAGAAGATTCACAGATTAGTAGCTCTAAACCACACCTCCTCTTGGACACCTCTGTGTGGTATTTCAAACACAACAAATGGTGCCCTCGTCTTCCCCATCAGACCTAAATGGGCACCATCTTCAGTTCAGTTGCTGGGATGAGCCTCCCATCCACCAGTGAACTCTAACACCTCCCTGCTTCTCATTTCCAAGTCCAATCCACTATGAAATCCTGATAGCATCAGGATAGCACCTCTTGAACATCTCCCCAATTCATCCATGGCTCCTCCTATGAATGCTTTCTCTCATCCAAGTCACAATCATTTTATAACCAAAGCACCATGATAGCCTACCAAGAATCTTTCCTTAGTCACCACAGAGTTGTCAAAGAATGCTTGTAAAATGCCTGATCATTCATTCTCTCTTAAATACTTTCAATGATTATTCATTTAGCTTAGGATAGTGACCCAGATCCTTCTGATAGCCAGTAGCACCCTGCATGGTCTGGCTCTGCTTACCTGCCCTCGGTCTCCATGTCTCAGCCTTCCTGGCCATCTTTCCCTTGCTGAGGCCTGTTGCATTCCCCCACCCAGTCTCTGTGCTCATGAATTCTCTTTGCTTGGAATGCTGCAGATTTTCCACACATTTATGGAACTTCAGCAAAAACAATAACAAAAATCCCACCTCATTGGGAAAGCCTCCCCTGGTCTCTACCACCATACCGTCATCACCACCACAATGGATCGGATTTCTGTATCTCTACTATAATAGAAAATCCTTTCTTTTCATGATGAGCACCTAATTTAGTATGCAACTACATATTCATGTGACTAATATCTTTTACTCATGTGAGAGCTTTATGAGAGCAGGAACCCATTCTAAACATACCTGCCATGACATCACTGCCATCTCACAAATTGCCTGGTAGATATTAATCTATTCAGTCAACATGTGTTGAATGTTGAATGAAGTAGGCCCTCAACCCTTACACCTCCAAGAAAAAGTGTAGCTCTGCCTTAAAAAGCAAACGAAAGCAAGAAAAATAATGAACCAACCAACCAAACAAACAAACAAAAAACAAACCTCACTTGGCAAATAGCCCACTCTTGAGAGAATTGCTCCAGCTCACAGCTTCAATCCTCCACCACCAGCTTTCCTGGATTCTGAAGCTCTTAATATCTCTACTTGACAGTCTTTCTTTGGTTTCTTTGACTTGAGAAGTCTTTTTTCATAGCATTTCTATGAACCTAAAAACTCTCATGAGATACTACTTCTGTAAGTGTTGCTGCTTCCCCATAGTCTGTCTACAGCTGGAAGCTCTAGGCTATGTATGCTGCCCAGCCAGGGCCCCACCTAATCCAGGGACTAGGACATCTCCAGATTTTTCACCATGCTCAGGAGACATATCAGACACATAAAACTGGAAATGAGAGTTTGTAGTTAGTTCTAAAAACTTGAATTACTAAAATCAGCCCTTCTTGGCCCCTGTATTATGCTCTAAATGCATTTATATCCCCTTTTTGCCCCATCATTACCAAACTGCCCTATGTACTCCTCACTAGGATAGTCTATTAATATATGTTAATGGAAAGTATATCTTAATTTAAAGAGAGACCCTCTGGAAATAGCATTGTTTTGGAGTGAGAAGATCTTTCAGAATTCTTTATTTGATTTTTTTTTTTTTACTTTTAGCTATGTTGAGATATATTGATATATTTTCTTTAGCTACCTAAGATAGCTCAAATAATAAATTAATGCTCTCCAGTAGTTCATGTCAGTTCTAAAAGACTCTCTCAGAAAAAAAGAATACTGTCAAAACTGAGTTAATTGAAAGCTATGGTGGTTTGTGTACTGTACGGAAAATAAATAAGACACAGTATCTGCCCTGGAGAACTTAAATCTGCTATTAGGGAAGCTTAACTATGAGGAAATAGACAAAGTCTTCTAATTCAAGAACTGCATGAGAATATTCTAATGACAAATCTAGACATAAATTTAAAGCATCCTAGATATGAAACTAAAGACCTCAAAAAGTGTTAGGAGAAGTTTTTATAACTTGACAGACTTCAATGGAATTAAATCAACAAAATGATTTAAATAGGCTTCTACCACTTTTTAAAATTAGTCATGCTAAGTATCTGTTTATGGAATAACATTGTGTTCCAATGTAGCATACAAATGTTTATTTTGATGATTTCTTATTCCTTTAACTATCTATAATCAATAAATAATGAAGGCTTTCATTTTATTGAGTACCTATCACATGCAAGATGTTACACCCAGGGCTTGAAGTGTGTTAACTCATTTATCCCCTTAATAATTATTTTTATCAGGAGCAATAGTTTGCTCATCTCACAGCTGAAGATACTGAAGTCTGATATTGTGCTCAAGATTACTTAACTAGTGTGGCAATGAAGAATCAAAACAAAGTATTTGACCCTTGCTTCTCAACTGGGGACACATTTAGCAATATGTGGAAATATTTTTCACTGTCACTACTTGGAGGGGACAATACTACTCAACCTAGTGAGTAGAGGCCAGGCTGCTGCCAACCATCTTCAACAAAGAATCGTGGAAGATGGTACTATTGATGAGGTTGAGAAAATCAGTACTAAATAAACTAAGGTGGCTCAGGGACACTTGACCAAAGTTTAAAACTTTAAATAATTAAGGGTACATATGTCATCTATTAAAAGAAAGATGGAATTCTTTCAACCACTATCACAGGCAGACCAAACATCTATACCATGTGACCTACTGCTAACAGGCTAGTTGAGAGGGCTGTCACACCTAGTCCAGCTCTATGTGGTGGACCTCTGCCTATGTATCTGGTCACATGTGCAATCCCAAGAAGTATATTACAAAGAATCACAAGGTGGGGTAGAATGGAGGCTGTGGTGTAACAGTGACTAAAGGGCACGATGAAGCAGTAAAATCCATTTCTGGGTTGAATTGGAAACCCAAACTTTACAGATTAAGGTGCCTCTGAAACTGAAAAATGGAGACAGATTTTTAGAATTAGAGGATGACCAAAAATAATTTCCCCAAGTGAATAACTTCCAAATTGTTCAAGAGGACTTACAGTGCATGCAGATGAATTCACAAACTCAGAATTCATGAATAATGAGGATCAACTATAATAAATAACTCACAGGAAGATTCTTAAGATTATGTAAATATTACGAATATCATCCTAACCTCCCTACCCCACCTTTGATTTACCATCAGGTTATTCTTATCTTAATAGCTGCTTACAGTGACAGCTGCAAAATGATAATTCCTAATTCCATTGTTCCTTCTATATTTATTTGTCAGCTCTTGACTGTAAGGAACAACTTTTCCTACTTATTTATGTATATGCTAGTTTCAGGGACTTATGAAAGCCAATTTTACTCATTTTATTTAATGAGTTATAACACATTACTATTATTGTTCCATGTTTTCCCTAAGAGGAACATTTTAGACTGTGAAATCACCAATAAAAGAACAAAAAATATGAAAAACTTAGCATTAAATTGACCATGAAAGGATTGCCTGTTTACAATATGAAAGCTAAAACAATAAGGCAGAGCATCTCCTTGTTTGACCTATTCTGGGACTTGCACATCTTTAAAAGTTTATTTGGGGGGCAGGGGGAAGCCTGGGTAGCTCAGCTGATTAAGTGACCAACTCTTGATTTTGGCTCAGGTCATGATCTCCCGGTGCCTGAGGATGCAGCTTCACTTTGGGCTCTGCGCTGACAGTGCAGAGCCTGCTTAGGATTCTCTCTCTCTCTCTCTCTGTCTCTCTCTGTCTCTCTCTGTCTCTGTCTCTTTCTCTCTCTCTCTCTGCCCCTCCTCCTGCTTCTGTGCGGCACTCTCTCTCTCTCCAGAACCATGAAGGGGCCGGATCAAAACCCTCACTGTTCTTGATAAATGTTTATGATCAAGGAAATTCTTTAATCAAATGTCTGATGAAATACTTCAGTTGATTTTTCTCTGTGGTTATCATAATTCTGGTGATTTGGCTGAAGAGATTAAATAATGGTATAGGGTTCTTTATCGATTATAATTTTTTAATTATTTAAATTGTTAACTTGGTCACAAAATACTTCTTTAATTTGAATCTAGTATCTTCAAGGCCAGTGGTTCTCATAAGGATATATATCAGACTGACTCAGAGTTTCATAAAAATACAGATGTCTAAGCCTTACTTAATCTCTTTACATTGTATTCCCAATGTATTCTTTGTATATTATGTATACAGTGTCCCAGAATTATCCTCTATAAAAAGTATTCACATCTTGTTTATAAATTAGGTGTAATATTTACTAACTTTTTGAAAATGGGCTTAATCAGTTATTTATGAGGCAATTTGCCTACAATTATTTTTGTGATTATTATCATATTTGCATGCCACAGACACAACCAACATTTTCGCCACATACAGAAGCTTATTACAAACTCTCATTAATTCTTTCACACTTGAACCTTTTTAGGAATAGATTAACAATAGCAATTAAGTCTCTGTCTTCTATAGTCTTTCTTTTACTCTGATGATTGTTTTTTTATAAGCCACCAGCATTTTTGTCCTCAATGAAGATGGTCACATCACCAGAAAAGGACTATACCAGAGAATTTACACTATTGATGATTCAAAGAATAGACACCTGGGTAAAAGCTTCTGATGGAATCATTTACAGACTGTGCTGTCAAGAATAAAACAATTTCATGAGACTTATAACCCCAAATCCAGTGAAAGATGACAAGTTGCTCTTGTAAATGGAAAGGAAACATTTAAAAATATTTTCTATTGACCCTCCCCAGAAGTTCCTACATTTTCTGACTTTTCAGATTAATTCATTTATTTACATAGGCTCAGGAAGAAGCATCTGTCCTCACTTCTAATAAGATAATTGATTATGCAAGTGTATATCCATATAGGGCATTAGAGTTGAACATATTGCTCAATTATTCGGGTGTGACGACCACTTTTAAGGAACTATATTGACTTAACCTATAAAGTTAATGCCTACAGTCCTCTCAGAGAGACTACCCTGGTGCCTGGCTATAGAGTCCCAGTGTTAAAGATGACAAGAAAAGTCATTTCTTGACATGCCAAGAAATCTAAGGATATTTAGGGGACTTGAAGAGCAGAAAAATTTATCCAAATGTATAGATACTACAGATGAAATCTGGTATAAAGAGGATTTTTGGCTTGGTTTCATACTCTCATGTTGAAGCCATACTCTCATAATAGAAGCCTTTAAAATAAAAATCCAGTCTGAGATTCCTTATGACAACTTGTAGAAAAAAGTTAATTTTGTGATTGTTCAATACTATATGGGTCTGAATTTTGCAAAATAATCTTGAGAAAGAATACACAGTAAATTAAGAATTTTGCTGCATATATGCAAATAATCATGCCAAGCCTAATGAACCATCTTTATTTTGTGATCAAGAATCATCTTCCTTGAGGTGCCTGGGTGGCTCAGTCGGTTAAGCGTCAGTCCAACTTCAGCTCAGGTCATGATCTTGCGGTTCTTGAGTTCTGGCCAGGCATCAGGCTTTGTACCGACAGCTCAGAGCCTGAGCCTGCCTCGGATTCTGTGTCTCCCTGTCTATGCCCCTCCCCCCTGGCACACTGTCTCTCTCTGTCTCTCAAAAATAAAATAAACATTAAACAAATTTTAAAAAGAATAATATTTTTTGAGTTTATTAAGATCAGAAAGGAGTGGAAAATTATGGATAAAAGATTTTATTAGATTTTTTTCACCAAAATGGATAAATAAGACCACTGGGTATCTTTTCAGTAAAACACCATAGCTTTTGGAGATTAACTGATCCTATACGGATGTCCACCTTACTTTTTCTTTGACTAGAACATTTTACAACTTTGTTGAGATAGATGTTAATTTCCAAAAAAACCTAATAATATTGCAAATAATTTCTGTCTATATACAAGTGTGTCTGATGGAATGCATTTGATTGATGCATACTAATCTATGGATATTGATCAATTTTCCTAGTTTTACATCCATTTGTAAATTCATTTCAGTATTTGTTATCTCACCACAATCCTGTGGTACTTTGAGTTTTCTTCGAATCAATTTTGTTCCCTCATTAATTAATGTCAAAATCTCTGACACATGTTCATTTTATATCATATGACAATCATGATTTTACCTTTTTGTTAGAAAATTATCTTCTAATATTTCACACTCAAAAAATTAGTTTTTGGGAATTGAAAACAGTCAACCACTTACTGTTAAAATACTGTGACTGTTAAGAAGGCATTTGAGTTAAAAAATTAGCTCCATGGGGTGCCTGGATGGGTCAGTAGGTTGAGTGTCCAGTTCCTAATTTTGGCTCAGGTCATGATCTCCCAGTTCCTGAGTTCAAGCCACATTTAAGCTCTGCACTGACAGCAGGAAGTCTGCTTGGGACTCTCTCTTTCCCTCTCTCTCTGTCCCTCCCATCCCACCCCACCACTCATTATGTGTGCATGCATGTACTCCTTCCCTCTCAAAATAAATAAATAAACTTAAAAAAGAAACTAGCTCCATATTCTCATGAGTGTGAAATTACTTGTTATCTTCACTGTTTATATGAATGTACAAAGTTTTCATAACTTTGAGTGCTTATTATCCTTAACATGCACAGAGGACACTTGGTCAATATTTTTGACAGTATGAGCACAGGTATTCTTAAAAAGCCATCAGTAAGACTTCAGAATTTGAAGATAGAAAATATCTATCAAGTATTCATACAAAATAGTGGTAAACATGTTTGATGGACAGACAATATATATTAGAATGAAAGACACATTTAAAATGAAGCCATGAAGCTACACTGCTAGGTACAGATGTTTATGATACCATAGGTGCTTCTATTTGGGAATAAATCTAAAAAAGATCCTCTTGATCTAGGGGAAGAAAAGATAAAATATAGCAAAGTTCTAGAGATTATCAGTAACTTCAAGGACAACATGTGCAATGTCATGAGAGAAATAGAGAGCCTGATGTGGAGCTTGGGTCCATATAATGGGAGGTCATTGACCTTGAAGGACAACTGAGCTCACGGTCTCCACTCTCAAGGTCTTTTGTTTTTATTTTAAGAGCACGGAGGCATCAGGCTTTGCCATGGCCACCAAGGCTATAGTCTTACCCTTTTTGTCATTAATGATCAAGGGCCAACTATATAAAAATTTGCATATATGCATTTTTTTATTTAATTGCAACTGACAAAAAAGACATGTTTGAACCTCCAACAATTTATTCACTGATACTGACCTATGCTAAATATCTTTGCCATTCATTAATGCATTGGTATAAATAAGTGAGATATATGTGTCACTATTTTAATATCCACAGTCTTATTCTGTCCATGTCCTCTAAAATGACAGTCTGCATTCAGCACAATCACTGTCATGCAGTTCCATGGGGTGGAATATGAGGAGCTGGAAGGAAGTCTTGTATTCACCAGGAAGACAGGACATCCAGACTGAGTAGAGTGGGAAAGAGAAAGAACCAGATGAAGGGGAATCAGTAGGTGAGAATGTTTGTTCCATTGTTGCAGGATACAGCTAACTGCAATGGAGAAGAAACAAGTACCTCAATGATCTCAAAAGGGAAAAATGTGTTTGTTATGGGGTCTGAGTTCTAACTGAAGGAGTAAAATTTTCTCTGAGAAGGAGTAGCCAAGAAACTTCAATTGGCAAGTTAAATTATATGGATCTTATTGTTAACTTTGAAAAAAACCCCAATGGTCTAATAAAACATTGAGTAAGATATACATTACAGATATTTCTTTAGATTGTTTGCTACATTTCTCAGGGGGAAAAGAATCATTGCTAACAGGACATGTTGTACACTTACAACTTTTCCAGGACTGAAAAACAAGTGCCTAAAAGCACTTCCAACACTATGGGATGTGACTAATGAGCTATAGGAATTTTAAATTAGACCCCCTTTTCTTCTTAGTTAAATTTAGCACAATTTACATATAGAGATAGATAAGAAACTAGTCAGCTAGAGTAAAAGGACACACAATTTTGATGGCTGGGATCTGGTTTTAGAAAGACAGTACAAGTTTTAAACATGGCTTAGGGATTTTTTTTCTAGAAATGAAGATATGGAGAAGAGGGGAGGCAGAAAACTTAGACCATTTTGCCAATTCCCTGGGACCAAGTAAATAAACCCTCTTTGAGATTCCAACTGGAAAAAAATAAAGTGCCTACAGCACAGCATGAGCTGTGAAGTAGTATGTAATGTGTTTATCACGTGTGATTTTAATAGGTTCTGAAAGTCTGGATCAGTGTACAGTCTAAAGACAGCATTGAAAGGTTTGGCTTTCTCTATATATCTCATAATTCATTTCTTCAAATAGTGGGCCCAATAGTATGATGGACACTGAGCTAAGCAGTAAAGATATATACAGAATAACATAAATTCCCCTTCCCAAAGAACTCAGCTCATACTGTCTGGAAAGGCTATGGAATTTTATGGATTTTTTTTTATTGAGTTTTAACAGAGGAAATTCTGCTCTGTTAGCCAAAATAAGACTATAGCAGATCCTTGAGCAATGAAGGGATTAGAGGCACTGATGCCCACCATTTGAAAATCTGTTGTAACTTTTGACTCCCCCGCAACTTAACTACTAATAGCTATTGACCAGAAGCTTTACTAGTAACACAGTCTATTAATGCAAATGTTGTATGTATATGTATTGAAAACTGTACTCTTACAATAAAGTAAGCTGGAAAAAAAGAAAGTGTTATTAAGAAAATCACAAGCAAGGGGCGCCTGGGTGGCTTAGTCGGTTAAGCGTCCGACTTTCGCTTAGGTCATGATCTCGCGGTTCGTGGGTTCGAGCCCCGCGTGGGGCTCTGTGCTGACTGCCAGCTCAGAGCCTGGAGCCTGTTTCAGAGTCTGTGACTCCCTCTCTCTCTCTGACCCTCCCCTGCTCACGCTGTCTCTCTCTCTCTCTCTCCTGGAAATAAATAAAACATTAAAAATTTTTTTAAAAAATCACAAGCAAAATATGTTTAGAGTACTGTACTGTATTTCTCTAAAAAATGTGCATATAAGTGGCCCTAGGCAGTTCAAACTCATGTTGTTCAAGGAATAACTGTGCTTTTTACTATAATAGTTATTTCCTTAAAACAGACACATCTCCAGAATAAATTGTAGTTCTTCAAAGAGAATCCATTTGGCTTTATGAAAATGCACAATAGCGGCCTTGGTTTTTTCATTTTGTCCCACACCGATAGAAAATTCATCAAGAACTTCACTAAGTTGAGAATCACTAAGTGTGACACATAAAAATGGTTTGCAGTGTTACGCATCCTATTTTTGCAATAGGAAGAATATGTCAGGTCACAGAACAGACAAGGGGAGGAAAAGGAATCGATCACACTGACATAGATATACCTGCATATTATCTACCAACAAGAGATAAGATAAGATAATATCCAATTTTAAAATGTGACATGCTTCCTAGGGATTTCCTATCCACTTTTAATACCTGTATGTGAATTTTTGAATAGGTGATTCCATAACATCTCGATAAAATCTGATGCACTCATGGAATTTTCATTTTTATTGGGGGAATGGAGAGAGAGAATTTGGGATTGCTGGGCACATACCTATTGCAAGGCTGAGTCTGAATAGGTTTTAGAGTCTGAGGACCACATGTGGTTCTAAGCATCTGGAAGGCAGGTCATAAGGAGAATTGGAAAAAAAGATCAAGGAGAATATTGAGAGAGACCCAAAGATAAACTCAATTAAGAACACCTTTGTTTTCTTTCTTCCCATGCTATTCCAACTCTTGTTAAAATAATCAACTCTTTTTTTTTTTTTTTTTTTGGACAAGACCTTAAATAGACACATACAATATAAAATGGAAAACAACTAAGTAGTTCTGGTGAAGTGGGAATGAAAGGCCCAACACTTTAACAACAATCATGGCTGCCTATGTTCAAAACCAATGGTTTTGAGAGGATATTATAGACATGGTAATAAAGATTGCAATAGGCAGAAACTCAGATAGCTGGTATAAATATTCTGAACTCATGAAATGTAAGGAGTTCTTTGTCTTCTAAAACCATGTAGGTTTGCAAGTGCTTGCATTTAGCCTTAATTATCATGCAAGGCTGACGTGTAAATTCTAAGGTGGCAGAAGTTTGGATAAAGAAGATAAACTGAATATCTGCCTTTCCCCAACACAAAGTTTATTCAGTGTTATGGACTGAAAGTTTATGTTCTGTCAAAATTCATATGTTGAAATCCTAACCCCCAGTGTGCTAGTATTAAGAGGTGGGGCCTTAGGGATGTAATTAGGTCATGAGGGTAGAGCCCTCATGAGTGGAATTAGCGCCCTGATAAAAGAAACCCCAGAAAGCTCCCTTGTCCCTCCTGCCATGTGAGGAAGTAGCATGAAGACAGTCATCTGTGAACCAGAGAGTGGGCTCACAGCAGACGGGGGACATGACAGCACTTAGATCTTGGGCTTTCTACTCTCCAGAACTGTGAGAAATGTTTGTTATTTATAAGCCACCAGTATATGATATTCTGTTACAGCAGGCTGAACTGACCAGGAAGTTTTAGTTCTTTAAAAGCAGATACAAGACAGTGGGGGTGGGGAGGTTGGGGGGATAGGGAACAATTACAAGAAACTTTGAGGAAAATTTCTTAAAGAGAGAAAGCCAAAGAAACACTAGCCAAAAATATCTACACAAGACAGCTGTGGAGGTGGAAGTGGCTCAGGCTTTGAAAACCTATATTCATCACAACAGTGAGCAGGCATCGGCTCTCGTGGAGTCTCGAGTATTAGTTGGAAATAATTAATTGCAGTTCAGAGTAGCCAGGTTGCATGACCAATTTAACAGGTGTTCCATAAAGAACTGTTGGAGAGAGCAGTGGGGAGGAAATAATCAAAGAAATAAGATTTTTCATTACCAAAGATATGAATCTCAAAGTATAAATGACTTACATGCTGAATTTTTTAAAAAAGTAATTTGAAAATCTTGATAATAGTTTTTCCTCAAAACTATAAAATCAAAATCTACTTGCTGTTTTGAGCCCAAAGCAGATATCTACAAAGAAAAAGCAAACTATATCTGCATCTCCCCACCCTGATAGCTCCTGTGTTAGCTACTGTTAACATGATGTATTCTTTTGTTTTCTCTATGCTCACTTCAAAAAGCATACACATACCAACCTGGAGAGTAATTTTCATAATGTTTTTGACAAAAATGGGATCACACTATGCCACGTTTTCCTGTAATTTTTCTTTTTTAGTATTATCTGAACATCCCTCTGGATCCATTGATAGTGCTATAAGGATGATGTTCATTCTGCCTAAAATATTCTTTCCCATTATCTTCGTGAGGTTTTTTTAAGTTTGTTCAGGTCTTGGTTTATTTCCTTATCTATCATTTTCTATCATATCACCCTGTTTTATTTTATTCTTAGCATATAATCATTCTCTGAAATTAGCTTATTTATTTATTTACTTTTTTCTTTCCTATCCTCAGTAGTACATGAGTTATGAAAGACATACTTTCCTGTAGAATTTGCTTTAATGTCAACACTTCAAATAGGATGTGAACACTGTAGGTATATGTTAAATGTTTGTTGAATGAATAATGGATAAGCTCATTCCTTTTTTATGGTTGCATAGCATTTCCCAGCATGAGTGTACCTTAATTTATTCAACCTGTCTCCTATTAATTGACAATATAGTTTGCTGATTTATTTTTGCCACTTATAAAATGCTACAGTAAACATTCCTGGACATATTTTCCTGTATGTCTGTGGATTTATTTCTATTTGATAGATTCCCCAAACTGATATTACTTGGTTAAAGAATATGTGTGTGTGTGTGTGTGTGTGTGTCTGCATATGTGTGTGTATGCATACATATATAGTTTTAATAGATATTATATATCTGTATGTCTATATGCAGACATATATAATTTTAATGATACCATCAATTCTGTTGCAAAGGGGTTTCATACTTCTGCCTGTATGTATAAGAATCCTCACTTCCCCACATGCTCATCAGCATAGGGCACTATATATTAAATAGACACACACACATACACACAAATTTTTGACAAATGTATGGACTAAAAAATCTACCTGTCACTGCTGTTTGCATTTCCATTTTCCTGACTACTGGTGAAATTAAATGTCCTTTCATATGTTAATATTTATCTTACATTGGCATTCCCTCCTCTGTAAGTTGATGGTTTACATCACTGCTGAATTTTATGGGCTTTTATGTACTTATTACTTTATTTGTTATTGCAATATATATTACAAATACTTACTCTCAGTCTTATATGTTCTTAGACTTTGTTATGGTAATTTTTCCATGTAGAAAGTTCAAAGTGCTTTGTAATCAAATCTCTTAATCTTCTCCTATAAAGTTTCCTTTTTTTAAATGTTTTTTTTTTTTAATTTATTTCGAGGAGAGAGAGAGAGAGACAGCGTGAGCAGGGGAGGGTCAGAGAGAGAGGGAGTCACAGACTGAAACAGGCTTCAGGCTCTGAGCTGGCAGTCAGCACAGAACCCGACGCGGGGCTCGAACCCCCGAACCACGAGATCGTGACCTAAGGGAAAGCCGGACGTTTAACCGACTAAGCCACCCAGGTGCCCCAAAAGTTTCCTTTAATGCTTCTGAAGGTCTCCCCCACCACATGATTATACAAATAGTTTCTAATTGTTTTGTAAATATGGAATATCTTTTACATTTCTGTCTTTAATCTATGTAGAATTTATTTTTAAAAATAGTGTAACATAATAATCTATTTTTATACAGGTGGTTAGCTACTTAGATCAAATGTATATATCAAACAACTGGAATGAAACGCCATCTTTATTATATATTAGGTTCTTCCCATTTATGCATTTTGGATCTTTAGTCAATCCCATTAGTCTATTGTCTATTCTTGTTTCAATAGGTTTCCTAGATATACAATTTTGATTACTGAAATTTTGCAGTATATTTTAAATCTGGTTGGGTAGGTCCTTTCTCATTAGTCATCTGTTTTAAAAAGCGTTGAGCAATTTTCTACTGAAATTTTAAAATAGATTTAACTTTTTTAGTAGGGATTCTGATAGAATTAAAATTAATTTTATATAATCATCTGAAAGATTGACATTTTAACGATATTGATTTGATGCAGTGTTTGGGTTCCCATCATTTATTATCCCTCATGGTATGAACATGGTATGCACTCTAATTTCAATTCAGTCATTCACATGTCCCGCACGTCCTATCAGCTTGGAGAGATGCTGAATCCCTCTGTATCTCTAGAATAGGGACATATGTTACACAGTAATCAGCATTATCCCATCTCCTGGCCCATTTTTCCGTATAGTCCTGCAACCTTGTGCCCAGCAATGAGGCATAAGAAGAAAGTACTCATCGGCTTCTGAAGAAGGAATTTCCTTATTTCTATAAAGGAGATCCCATATGTAACCTACTTTTTCTTTCTCAAGTCAGTGAGGCAATCTACAGCCCCAGCATTCTTGGCAGTGCCTGGCAATCCCCAAAGAAAGCGGCATGGGATGAAACTGACCAGATAAAGGCAGAAGAAAGAAGCAAAAGAATACACTGAGCCACAGAATCCAACTCTAAACGTTCGGTTAGTAAATCAATCAATCCCCTTCACTTGTGCTTCTTAGACTTCGGTCTAAATTAAGAGTCATCTAGAAGGCCTAAAACAGAGATTCCTGGGCCCTGCCTCCCAAGATTCTAATTCAGTAATTGTGAGGTAAACCTTGAGAATTTGCACCCCTAGCAAGATCCCAGATGAAGCTAATAATGCATGATGCTCACTGACCACATTTTGAGAAGCAGTGCCCTGCATTGTTGCAGCCAGTTAGAGTTTCATTTCCTCTTATTTGTAACCAAACACATCCTAACTGATACACCATCTAGGAGTAGTTTAGGCTATGTTATGGTCAGGTTTCTTATTCACTAAGAAAATTTGTTGGTTTATTTATTTATTTATTTATTATCTATGAAATTTTATACTTTCCTTCATCTAGGTCCCTTTCCCTTCATGGTTAATTTATTATATGGTTAAGTTCGAGGTTTTGTCAGCTAACATAAGGACTACATCAGTGCCCCCCTAACCAGTGAGGGATATGTTCCAAGACCCCACAGGATGCCTGAAAAGGCAGATGGTACTGAACTCCATAAAGATTGTGTGTTTTCCTATATATCTATGATAAAGATTAATTTATAAATTAGACACAGTAAGAGATTAACAACAATAACTAATAATAAAATAGAACAATTATAACAATACATTGTAATGAAAGTTACGTGAATGTGGTCTGTTTTGCTCTCAAAATACCTTACTGTTCCATACTCTCCTTTCTTCTTGTGATGATGGTAGATCATAAAATGCCTACCTGATGAGATGAAGTGAGGTGAATGGCATAGACATTGGGACCTACCATTAGGCTGTTACTGAGCTTTGGATGATAAGTCAGAGAAAGATCATCTGCTTCCAGACCACCATTGACCATGGGTAACTGAAATCCCATGAACTGAAACCACAGATAAGGGGAAACTTCTGTACAAGTATTTTTTTAATCTGTGTGTAAAACATATGTGTAGGCATGCCCATATATGTATAATATAGCTTTTGGACATATATTAGTGTTCAGACAATTTCCTAAGATGATGATAGATTATTTGCATTATAATTATTTGGTTTGCAAGATATAAAATCTTCACATTCAAGATCCTGGCAGAAACCAGTCAGCACACTGTAAATTTTTTATTGATTTAAATTTTAATGGACTATATACAGAGGACTTAATGGGTTTTAAGCAACATGGTTGAGATGGGGATACATTCAAATGAAAGATCAAAATAAATATTTCTTGGATAAGCAGACACTCACAAAGATTATTACCATGAACACCGAAAAAAAATTGAAAATGTACATTAGCAAATCAAGTAATGATCCCCAAAAGGGAAAATGTTGGAAAAAGATAGTTAGAAAAAAATCATTTCATAAAATGAATAATTGAATCTAAGTAATTGAAGATACCATTTAAAAATAATATTCTCATGGGTACCTGGGTGGCTCAGTGGGTTAAGCATCTGACTTCCTCCTGAGTCATGATCTCATGGTTTGTGAGTTCAAGCCCTGCATTGGGCTCCATGATGACAGCTTGGAGCCTGGAGCCTGCTTCAGATCCCTCTCGCTCTGCCAATCCCCTGCTCATGCTCTGTCTCTCTCCCTCTCAAAACTAAAAATAAACATTAAAAAATAATAATATTCTCATAATATTACTTATAATATTCCAAATTCTTACAACATTTAGTGATAACAAACGAGGAGGATTAAGAGAGGTAAGCAAGATTCCCATTTATGGTAGGAAATGAATTAATATGGCTAAGTCTCAATAACACCAGAAAAATGAGCTGAGATATATATGTTAAGATTTTTAAGGATATACACTAGACATAGAGCAACCGGATTTATAACTTCAACCCACAAATGAGGAAAAGAAAAAGAAACAAGTACTCTTGATGGATCAACCACAACAACAGAGCAGAAGAGTATAGGTGATACACAATAATATGGTAAGGAAAAATTCAGGCATTGGAATTCACATACATACAAATGGATTAAATTCTCCAAGTCTCCAAGGTTTAAAAAAATGTAATTATAAGTTTTTTTAAAAAGGTAGGTATCTAAAAAGTAATGTAGCACTAAAAATTAATTGATGGTCATTAAGTACTAGGCAAATACTAACTCAAAGAGAGCAATTATCCCAATATTGAGATTGGACAAAAGAGAATTCCAGGTGATGTTCATTAAAAAGTAAAATGAGATATGTTGGATGTAATAAACTTAGAGGCCCATAAAAAATACAGTGGTCATGAAACTGACACATGGCTTTGGAGAATATAAAGTATAAACTGGTGCAAACACATAAGGAAATTTACAATTTCACAGTCATAGTGGGAGAAATCAACGGATTAGGTGACTAAAAATTGAGAAAGATATAAATCAAGGGTGGCAAATATTTTCTGCAAGTGGCCAGGCAGGAAATACTTTAGACCTTAGGTTAGGTGGCCTTTTTCATACAACTCAACTTTGCTGCTATAATGTAAAAGCAGACAAAAATAATACATAAATGAATGAGCATGGCTGTGTTCTAATAAAACTTTACTTACAACTGTAGGGGAGGAAAATTAATTTCCTCTCCATCCTTCTGAGTTCTTGGCCAAGACCCCTGTAATAACAGATTGATTAACAAAAGAAAAACTAACAGAAGCTTATTAACATGTATAGCCCATGAATACATCAGAGATCCTGAGGAAAAGTGAGTAATTTTCACAGAAGTGGCTTAGAATTGAGGATTAAACGCCATCTTAATAAGGAAAGGGGAGGAGGGATGTAGGCCTTTTAGAGAAGAGTAAATGATACTTAAGAGAGAATAGATGGGAGGTATGAGAGTTAGTGACAAAATTTGTCTGGGCTGGGTGTCAACTTTTAGTCTCTTCTCCTGGGGTAAGAGTCAATCTTCCCTGACTGATGAACTCTGGGGAGGGAATCTACGACAGTCAGGTTCCTTTTGGAGGACTTATCTTTAAGCAAATAAGAGGAGTATAGAGAAAACCTCTACCTGCATATACTACTTTTTAAGTGCCCACAACTCAAAATAACCAATATACCAAACTGCATATTTTGGGGTGGCATGTCCTGAACTCCTACAGTCATATTTTGGGGTAACACATTCTGCTACCCTTCACAACTGCAAGTGACAGATAAGATTTGGCCTATGACTGTAGTTTGCCAACCTCTGATAGAAGTAATTTGAATAGCATGACAAGGTAATTGATCTACAAACAGTTAAGGCAACCATTAAAGAAGTGAGACTCATAAGATGCACTTAGGAAGCAAATACTTCCATCCCAGAACCCACTCTGAGGGCCTAGTCTTTCTTTTACTTGGGGTAAAATCTATCATTTTTCTGATCACTGTCAGAAACTAAAAAGTCCTTCAATCACTTTGAATCATAATGCACATTTAATTCAGTAACTCAATGTCTAGTCCCATGTCATAGTTGAAACTTGGAGCTTGATTTAATTTGAGCTTCTGCCTCTTCTCTTCTTGTCTGCAGTCTTCATGGGAAGCATGAGGTGGGGAAGCAGGGAGCATTATTAACTCCTGCAGTATTTTCTTAGCTTGGAATTCTACTCGTTTTCCCTCCTATTCATGGGCTCCTCCAATGTGGAAGCAGGGATGAGAGGAAAATTAAGGAATAGAAAAAGGCTTTCTTGATTGGTGTTGACTCTGGCCATGGAAGATATTGAATCTCATTCTTTCTTTCATAGACACCCAATCACTGGGTCTCTTGATGCAATTAAAAACATATCCTTTTGCATGTGACTTATGATCCAGTCTCAGGTCCTGTTATGCTTCTGGCCTGTTTTCACAGAGGTCACCTCACCCAAATCCCAGATAACCATCTTGAGCTATTCCTAAAATGACCCCATCTGATTTTTTCCTATAATCCACACCTGGTCATTGGATTTAAAGACTGTGAGTGCATGAATTGTGGTACTGAATTCCAATCCCGGCCACACTATGTTGTCTGCATCAATGAATGACGATTGTTTAACTGGTGTATCTACAAAAGCTACGGTAATATGGGTGTGGGTAGCAGCAAGAAAGTACATGTACTAATAATACCTAGGATTAACACATTAGGATTAGTTACATACAGCCAATCATAGCCTGGGTCTGAACAGGAACCATACTCCACGGGGAATCAATTACAGAAAAGGAGTTTCTTGCTACATATGTAGATAATGCGTTTTACGTTTCAAAGGCACTTTTCTCTCACCCCAGAGCCCCAGTTATTCCTGTGTTCTCCCAACACTTGAGTAACCTGGGTAGACAAATGCCGATCTGATTCCAACTACCAAGAGCCATTATATTGGACCCAACCCACAGTAATGGCCTAGACTGCTACTGGGGAGAGAAGCCCTCCACCAGGAGATAAAGAGACTTTTACCAAAGTACTACCCAAAGTAACATGCATGTACTATGTGCATTAATAGGAAGGCTTAATTTGAATTGCTTGAATAATTTTACTTTAATATCTTTTTAGGTTTCTAACCCCATAGAAAATCTCAGTGGTTTGGAAAGGTTACCTTTGATCAGTTTTCACATGAATGACTGTCAATGGAGTGGATGTCACCACTCCCCACACAGGTAGCTTTAACCATGAGACATGCACACCTTTGGCCCTCTGTCAGTGGAATTTCTCTTACCATCTACTTTGCTATCTTCTCTGATTAGACAAGGAGCTTCACACAATTTGCGTTGTTTAAATTTCTCAGTAATGTGTCTGATATTGTAGGGAACATATAGCAAGCTGTCCGGGTGGTCTCAGTAAAGTCTCTTCTGCACTAGACTTTAGGAAAATTTAAAGCATTTCTCATCCTTCCACAGAGGGATGGGTGATACTCAACACCCATCAACAGTTCTTTCCAGAAAAAGCACCCTCCCCATCTCTCTTTATTAACTTATCTCTGGTTGAAGTCTGAGTCTGCAGTTTACATCAGGTTGACTTTGGTGGGCAAGAGTTGCAAACCTGATTTCAGGTCCTTCTTGGCAGGAGTTACGAACCTTGATAGAGCTCCTCATGGTAGAATGTGAGAATACTTGCCAATCAGCTTTGGTGACCTCAGCCAGACCTGAGGTAGAAAGAGTTCCAACATAGCATCCTGTTACACAGAAATTTTTCAGTATCCATGGAAATTTCATTTAAAAAGACCACATAAGCTTTTACACAAGGGAGATCTCAGTGAAGACCCCAAATCAGAAATCACTCAAGGTATGTTCAGGCAATAAACCGTGAAAATAAAGGGAAGTATTTATTTAGACATCATCATGAAGACTTCTGTAAGTAACCCTAGGTTAATTTGGAAGATCAAAACTAAAATTAAGTTATAAATAGAAATGAGCAATGAGGATACTACTTGGCTTATTATATGAATGTAACTGAAATGCTACACAGAGGAAAATACATAGCCCATTTATTAGAAAATGAATAAAACTGAAAATAAGGTGTAAAGACGCTCTGGGACAGAACATAAAAGACAGATATGACTGTTGCAATGTGCAGTCCAGTTACACCTGCACATGGTTGTCATAGCAATGACTGAGATAAAAAAAAATAAAAGGTGGATTAAGAGGACATGAGATGGGATGCCCAAGAAGTTGAGACTAGGCAAGATTAGGAGGAAGTATTGATCTTTTTAAACATCCAATGGGATAAAATGCCATGAGAATTGCTAAATTTGATCAGTAGTTTCTGCTATTCCCATCTTAAAGCTACTGCGCAGTTGAAAACAAAGCACAACGTACAAAAGGGAGAAGAGAGCTGGTGATTGTATGAAATGGAATTAAATAGGCTTAAGTAAAGGGCCAAGCAGATTGCAGTTAAATGAAGTGTTTGTATACAGTTAAGTAATTCCATCCTAATTCATTTCATTGTAATAAAACATTTAAGCATACACATTATGGATATAAGGTCACCCACTGTTTTGAGTCTCCCAAAAAGAAGCTCATAGCTAAGTTGTAAATTAATTTAAAGGGTTTTATAAAATTGTAAATGTTTTGCTGAGCCTTTAGAAATGTTCCATGGGAAATTACCAAGAATGCAATAAAAATATTTTTAACAAGCTTAAACCAGCAATTTAAATTTTTCTAACATGAAAGATGATTATTTTTCAAAATAGGCTCAGCATTAGAATTTTTTTTTTTAATGTTTTATTTATTTCTAGGAGAGAGAGAGAGAGAGAGACAGCGTGAACAGGGGAGGGTCAGAGAGAGAGGGAGTCACAGACTGAGACAGGCTCCAGGCTCTGAGCTGGCAGTCAGCACAGAGCCCGACGCGGGGCTCGAACCCACGAACCGCGAGATCATGACCTAAGCGAAAGTCGGACGCTTAACCGACTAAGCCACCCAGGCGCCCCGCAGCATTAGAATTTTTAAAGACTTGAATCCATTTAAAGAAATAAAAATAAAATAACATCAAGATATTGTTGCTTTTCTCTCCCTATTTTACCCCTAGTAAAAATTTTCAAATGATTCAAGAAAACAAAACCAATGTATACTCCTTTGAGAAGCTCAACCTGATTTTTGAGTTTTTAAAAGATGTTTAGACTTATTTTATGTTGATTTTAATTGTGTTCTAGTTTAAAATATCCAATCAGATCAGATTTACTCAGTTTTTGATTACTGTTTTTATTAATTCTTTCCAAATACAGCATTGACTATGATAACAATGCAAAGAAATCAGTTTCATCCTACCAAAGAATCAAAACATAAATATATTTTTGAATTATACACAAGAGTAGTAAATAATTTAGTTAATAATAAATGGAGTAGTTTGCCTTTTTTCTTCTCCCCAGATTGGAAGTGCAAGGAAAGGAGAAATAAATTCTGCTAGAGGAAAGGCGGGTGGTCAGAAAGACCTCATAGGGAGACAGACCATAAGAGACTCTTAAATACAGAGAACAAACTGAGGGCTGCTGGAGGGGAGGTGGGGATGGGGATGGGCTAAATAGGTGATGGGCATGAAGGAGGGCACTTGCTGTGATGAGCACTGGGTGTTATATGTAAGTGATGAGTCACCAAATTCTATTCCCAAAATCATTATTATGTTATATGTTAACTAACTTGGATATAACTTAAGAAAGGAAGGAAGGAAGGGAGGGAGGGAGAGAGAGAGAGAGAGAGAGGGAGAGAGAGGAAGAGAGAGAGAGAAAGAAAGAAAGAAAGAAAGAAAGAAAGAAAGAAAGAAAGAAAGAAAGAAAGAAAGAAAGACATCATAGAATCCATAAGTCTTAAAATACAGTGGTGTACAGTGGTGTTTACCAGGTGAGTAACAACACTGTGTGCACGTGTACCCCTTTTCACTAGCTCTATCCTCTCAAGTTAAAGAGGGAAGATTACGGTTATAAACACTGAACAACTATGCATTATGTGGAGTAAATGACTTTGGGCATGTCTCTTGACCTCTCAGAGATGACCCTTATGTCTAGTGCAGCATCACATGAGGGAATAGTTTTCTCTAGAATGTGTTAAATGTTGGCTCATGCAGACAGGTTCTGCTGGCCTTGTGTGGCGGTTGTACAGTTGTTTACTCATTACTCTAATTGCTACCATACCACCTCCATTGAAACTCGCCGTCAATTAACAGTGCTTTTAACCTTGTCGGGAAAGGAGAGATAACATCACACAAGAACAGTTTTAAAAGCAATGTCAGGAGCGGAAGAGGGGATAGAAACTAGAAAAACTAATACAGTAAGATGTTTTACAGGGCAAGAGGACAGTATTTATTTGAAATTTTAATAAAATACAGAATATTTACCCCAAAGTAGGTTCTGAGTCATTTATTAAAATACATCTTATTCCTCACAACTTATCAAACATTTTTTTAGAGGACACTTAATTAAAAATTCCAGATGACTAGAGAAATTACTTTTAATGAATTCTAACAAAAGGCTTATGAATACCTTTTTTATGTTCCATGGCTTTACCTATACTCACTTCACTGCAACATTTCCTCTTGGATGTCACTTTGGTTAATCTGGGTTTTGTTTTAATATTTCTTGCTAAAATCTGCATCTTTTTCTCTCTTTTTTAAAAATTGTCTGACATCAAAGCATTTTTACTCACACTGAGAACCTTCATCAATCGCTGTTTGTTTCTCTTTAGGAACATCCCCAATTCCCCTGGACCTAGGCAACCTTAGCAGGATATATTCCCTTCCCATGTTCTCCTATTTTATTTCCTGCAGTGTCTGATGTAAAACAGATTTTAAAGTTCATAATAGAACAGAGGTCAACATGAAAGACTCTAGGATCCTGGCCTTTGGTTTTGCTTCTGGTCTTTATTATTACAACAAATAGTTAGTTGAACTATTATTTTTCGTGTCATAGAAACACATTGAAATGACAGCCTTTTCTTTTTAATCCTAGATGAGGATTTTCAAAGGAATCTCAAATATCTAAGAACAGGTATAAGGAAAAAATATAACAGTAACACAAAGTAATCAAAAAGAACTGTGACAGTCTTAAAGTTTCTAAATCTGGGAAGCAACAAGTGTACTATCTAACTCCCTGTTCTCCTCTCCTGTTTTGATCCAGGATGCATCTTCAAATAGTCTAAGGTCAGTCCTTGCACCTGTATTCTGTATTCTGTCCTCTCCTCCTTCATTGTGGAATATGCACTGAGCATTTTCTTTTTTTTCTTTTTCTCTTCTATGTCATCAGTTGTTTAAGCAAGAACCAACCTCATCCATTTCAAAAAACACCCAGCCTTGTCCCATCTCCACAGCACCCACAGTGTCTGCCTACCTCTTTTCTCTCCTCCACAGCCAAACTTCTCCAGTGGGTGGCCTGATCTCACTTCATGTCTTCATCCTTTTTCCCCATCTTTAACCCATTCCAGTCTGCTTCTACCAGCATCACACTACTGAATGGCTAAAGTCACCAAATCCAAAGGCCATTTTTTAATATTCCTCTTAACAGCAGTCAACTAAGAAGGGCCCACTGACCTTTTTGAAATACTCTCACCCTGGGCATCAATATCCTGTAAGAAATTACTAATCCCATATTCTTCCTGAAGTTCTGTCTCTCCTATCCTTCCCTCACATTCCTTTCCTCTCCCATTGTCCTCTCCTTAATCTGAGAAATCCTAGGCTCTTCTACTATAACATCCTTTGGGATTTCAATGTATATAATCTGTAGAAAGAGACAGAAAACAATAGAGGGACTCAAGAAAATATTAGAGAGGAGAAGAGAGGTATTTCTATAATAAACTATTGGGTAGGCAGAGAAGAAGGGGAAGAAAAAAGTCAAATACATTCTTTGTGAACAAAATAATGTTATCCTTTATACTGAGCTTCTTTTCTCTGAGTGAGATGGAAAACCACTGGAATATTTTTAAAAAGAGACATTGGAGCAGGTGGAATCTGAGGGAGATGGAACAGGATCAGAAAGAAATTGTACTGAAAAATTAACTAGGTATTTGGATATCTTTGAAATTCTTGACACACTAGCAAATAAGGAATAGAGATATTTTGAAAGTATTCTTAAAGGCTTGACTTTCTCTTCAGAGAAACTCATCCATTCCCACATCAACATTGACTGAATCCATGCAAATTACTTATAAATATATGTTGTCAATCCAGACACTATCTCTGAATGACAGATTTAGATACATACTCACTATTTGATATTTCCACCTAGTTTTAGAAACAGATTCAACATCTTCTCCCTCCCCCTTCTAAGACACATTCTCTTCCAGGGTCACTTATCACCTTGAATGTTGTCCCTTTCTGTTGAATTGCTCTGCATGTTTTGGATTCATCCAAGATGAACCATTAAAAGAACACAATTTATAGTCCTGAGCCAGTCAGAATGTTTGTAGCTACAAATAAAAGGATATCTAACCAAAGGGGCTGAAGAAGGAGGGATTTATTATTTCATATAACAAGAAGTAAGAAAATAGTACTTTTCAGGATAGATGATTCAAAGATATGGCAAGGTCAGCAGCACAGTAATGATTTCATACCTCCAAAAAGCTTCCCTTAAAAGCTCAAGGTGTTCAGTGCAGTTTCAAGCATATCCTGTGATCACAATGACAATTGACCAAAATCAGACAAAAAATAAGTAGAGGGGTGCCTGGGTGGTTCAGTCGGTTAAGTATCCAACCTCAGCTCAGGTCATGATCTCATGGTTTGTGGGTTCGAGCCCC
The DNA here is from genome assembly GCF_003009895.1 of Hyaena hyaena. Classification (NCBI taxonomy): domain Eukaryota; kingdom Metazoa; phylum Chordata; class Mammalia; order Carnivora; family Hyaenidae; genus Hyaena; species Hyaena hyaena. The sequence goes on along the minus strand of NW_024081858.1, from coordinate 107,217 downwards.
GCGTTGGGGTCTGTGCTGACAGCTACCTCAGAACCTAGAGCCTGCTTCAGATTCTGTGTCTGCCTCTCTCTCCGACCCTCCCCTGCTCTCACACACACACGCACACACACACTCTTTCTCTCTCTCTCTCTCAGAAATAAATAAAACATTAAAAATTTTTTTAATAAAAATAAAATAGAAAAAGCAATACCAAGATCATGCTATATCAAGAGAAATCTTATGTAGCAATATTAATATCAAGTGCATTGGTACTTATTCTGGAATAAACTCCCTTGGGTTTGAATTCTAGTCCTACTAGATGTTAGCTGTGTTAGCTTGAGCAAATTGCTTAACCTGTCTGTGCTTCCATTGCCTTTTTACTCCAAACAAATGATCCTTACAAAGGTCAATCACAATACATAGTAGTATGCAGATGACTCTGGCCTGACCATAATAGTACCACACAGGGCATTTGGATAGCTCAGTCTGTTAAGCATCTGACTCTTGATCTCAGCTCAGGTCTTGATCTCGAGGTCATGAGTTTGAGCCCCACGCTGGATGTGAAGCCTACTTAAAAAGATAGTACCACAACCTCTGGCCACTTGTGCATGGTCCAGAAGTCAGGCACACTACCTGAGCCAGGGCAATCAGAACCTTTACTAGGATTATTTATACTAAAGCCAGGAAGAAGGTCATCTTCTCTCTGGAGCTACTAAACATGCCATGACCTTACTCCACTCTCTATCTTTATGATACAAAGGAAGCTTTTTGAACTGAAGAACGAATGTGGCCAGAATTTAGAGAAAAGCTAAAATGAGAACTGAAGAGAAAGATGAAGAGTATAGAAAACATCATTAGAATCTAGTTCCATCTTCCCATTAAGATAAGCACTGTTCATATTCCTTTTGGCTTCAGCTAGATTGAAATGGATTTCATTTGCTTACAGAGAATAGCGCTGGTTACCTTTAGATTCATGGTATAAGCTGATTGCAAACTATAGTTTTTAGCCCCACTATTTGACATAGTAGTCAAATTCTTTCATTAGTGTGTGAATCTTTAATGCCTCTTCTCCATACTTGGAACAACAGAGCTGAAGCTCAAAGAATATGAACCAAGAGGAAGAAGTTAGACATTTTTAACTAAATCATGTGGAAATAGATCGCTGACATTATCCCTGGACACATGAAATTACATTAATCACTTAGCATTATACCAGGCACATAATAAATGTTGGATAAAGATTTATTTCCCCTGGTAAAACTTTTTTAAGATAATAGAAAAAAGAAGTCATCCCCATCTCGAATATGTATACAGATATAGTCATTAGTCTCTTTCTCAGTTTGAAACTTTAGTAATTGACTTTGATGACAGGAAAAAATGAAATCTTTTCTGGTCTTTTTAAAATGAAGATGCTATAAATTCTTTCTTCATAATTTCAGAATTTGTCAGTATATGTACTGACATGTACTTAAATATTTTAGTAACTACTTTTTCACTATAAGTTTATTTTACCATTAAAATTTTTTAATGTTTATTTATTTTGAGAGAGAGAAGCAGAGTGCAAGCAGAGTGAGTGCAGAGAAAAAGGGAGAAACAGAATATGAAGCAGGCTCCAGGCTCCACATTGTTAGCACAGAGCCCGATATGGGGCTCAAACTCACAAACCCCGAGATAATAACCTGAGCCAAAGTCAAACACTTAACCAACTGAGCCACACAGGTGCCCTATATTTTATGAAGTTTGAGTGATCTATAGAATATATTCAACCCCTTACTACAGTGTCCTATCTATCTATCTATATATAAATCATGTCTATATATATATGTATATATGTATAAGTCATGGATATATTGGACAGAGTGAGAGAGAGAGAGAGAGAAGAAAATAATATGAAATAAATTTGAAATTGAAGACTGAAAATACAATATTTATTTAAAAGTGCATAGCAGAAAACTTTGCATGAATGTGTTCCTCACAAACTAACCACTCCATCCCCACACCAAGCAACACTGACATCTCAAAAGAGGAAATCCCAAGACAAAAATGGGACTGGGAATCAGGGATTATATCATTTTACTCTTAAATCTGACATTGACCATTTGAATGAATGATTTTGGATGAATTATATCCTGCACTTCATTTATTCATCTGATTTGAATGTCATAGTCCTTATAGCTTAAGAAATAAAACAGAAGAATACTACACAAGAATTCAGTGATTTTCATAAGGGCAAAAGCCAGGCAAAGAACTTAGGTGAATGATCTTTTGTGTCTTTCTAATGGCCTTGTGTTCCTCTATTAGGTATTATTAGTAAATAACAGGCTTGTTATAAAATGAGGTTGTCACTCATCCAAATAATATTTCATTTTGATAGGAATGTCTTACCATCATTCAAAGGAATTCGTATCTAACTTAGGGCCCTACCACAAGGAGACTTCAGGTTAGTTAGGGGAATATTAGGGAAACATGGAAAAAAACAAGAACAATCTAGGTTTATCTAGAGCCCATCCAACTGTAATTAAACATGAATTTTTAGTCAATGGCCAATCATTATGAAACTTAAAATCTTGATTACCCCCAGCCTATTAACTTTTCCATCAATTTTATCATCCTTTTATAAGCTGGGATTTGGACTTGTTTGGAACTTGTTTTCTCCCCCTACCCCACTTTCTTTGTTGGGGATAGGGGCTGTCTAAGAGAGCAGAGGAAAGGCTGGGTTCTAGCAGGCATGATTGGATTTCAGAATTGTTTCTGTAAGTGGCGGGAGAATATGCTTGCAGGTATTTCAGGCCATAGCTCTCTGAAAGATCCTCCCACATGGCCTGCTTAGCTTTTACTTTCATTTTGTATTAAACAAAAAGTCATTTGAGGGCTATTTAATGCTCTGGTTTGTGTTTTCCAATACCAGATAAAAGTTAAACAGATGAACCATTTGGGGGGTAAGGATTGGGAAATCCACGGCTGCTAAAATGCTTTAAAGTTTCAAAATGGTTTTGTTTTTTTAAACCCATTTTCCATGTTCCAGCAGCTGTGGGTTTTCCCAGGGCTCCCCCTGTGGCTCAAAAGGGAGCTGCTTAATGCTTAACAGATGAGCCAATTGAGTTTTTAAATGCAAAATTAAACTTAAAGTGCACAAAGAGCACAGGGGAATCCATAGCCAAGAATAGCTGAAGGAGGAGAGTGTACTGCAAGACCTGGGCTAGGAGATTCAGCCTCTTCTACACAACCAGCAGCAAATGGGAGGAGGGTGCGGGCACATTTATCTTTCAATCAATCCTCCAACAGGCTGCAGTTATACTACATACCGCCAAAAGTTTTCCATAACCACTTTCCTTACATTTATATGTGTTTATATATTTTTAAGAATAAAAAAGGGGAAAAGAAATAAATAGATGGGCTCTATAGAATACAAGGACAAAATGTTTTCATTTCCATAGGGTTTGTTCTGTCTGTGACAGTAAAAGAATTGGATACCCTCAACATCCCCCCCCCCCACCGCCCCCAGATCCCTAGATGCTTTACCTTGTATCCCAGACACTCAGCAAGAGATCATCCAGATGCTCAGAACATTTGGCTTTGAATGTGAAGAGCCAAAATGATTGTGGACTTTGGTTGGGACACAGTTTGGCAAGTTACTGGATAAACTGTTTGATCATTCATCCAAATATGTGAACATGAGAAAACATTGCAGTTTGATGCCTGAAAGTAAGATTTTGGAAAAAAAAAGTTTTTACTGACTTTTATAAAGTCTTTTCTGATTCAAGTCAAATTATCCTAACACCTTAAGGAAAAAAATCCCCATTTTAATTGTATAAGAGCTTTTACTGAAGAGGCTCTCAAAATCATCAAATCTAAAATTCCATAGACACACTCTTTTTCACTGAAGATAGTGAAATTAACCATTGGATTCCAAATTGTGGAAATCTTTTGGGGAATCCATCTCATGATTTCAACAAGTTTTTCATAGCGATAAGTACATTGGCATTCCAGAATGGAATACAGCCCCAATGAGTCCTTGTTATCTATAGCATTTCAATTGCATTTGAGGAATATTTAGGGTGATCTACAAGCATGCTGAGAAATAACAAACTCACTGGAAAACTTCTGTTGCTCAGATCTTGTCTTCATACTCAGCTTTTAAGCTAGGAAACCATTGGAAATCCTTTAATAGCTCACTTTTGGAGAAATCATTTTAATAGAGAGTAACCAAAAATCCTGTTATGCCAACAGAAACCTCCCGTTAGGATATCAAGAAGAGAGTACTAGAAAGCTTCAAGTTCACATTTGATGTATCACCAAGTCCAGAAAAGACTAGTAAAGTCATACAGTTAAATAAGCCTAAAAATGTACACAAGCATATAGACATTTTTGTATGTACACATATGCACATTCATACTTTCTAAGCTTATCTAAAGGCACCTATTCAGTTACAAATTACAGTCCTTAGGCACTTTTATCTCTTTCCTACTCTCAAAGTAAATTTTATTATTTTAGGTTTCACAAGCTATCATAGCTCACCCTCAACCCCAGCCCCAAAAGAACGAAACAAATAAAGGAAACCAAAACTAAAACCAAACCAACACACACACACACACACACACACACACACACACACACACACCAAACTATATAATACAGATCGTTATTATTTGGTCTTAACCTCCTTTCTGATGATTCTCATCAACTCTTAATTCTTTAATGGAAGAACTATTTTACCTTAATAATTTACATTTAAATGTGATGGTAAATTGTGAAATGCAACTTCAAAAAAATAAATTGAGGATGAATATTTCTACTCTGCATTTGGGACTGTGTATTCAGAGACTTGTACCTCTTAGGCAATCAAATCCACTTGAGTCGTTGACTATGTCCAGCCTTGTCAGTTTGCCGGAAGGAAAGATACTGATGAGGTTGGGCTCCTGCAAAAGCAATCATATGGTTAATTGCTTTAGTGTGAACCTAGCCATTGTGATTAAAGCCTAGGACTTGTGTTTAGGTGGAGCAGAGTTTCCATGCTTCAAGGCACTCTTTGGCAGATCTAGTACTCTCCAGGCCTTGAGAAAATGTGCTAAGGCATCAGCATGTTTCCCTGAGGAGTTGCAGTGTTTGGGGGATCATTCAATCATTAGACCATATTCAAAGAAACTGGGTTAATTTGAATATGTAATCATTGGATCACATATTCATATATTTGCAACCTCTTTGAAAAGATGATCATCAGAATGCAGATTTAAATAAACAAGAACATATTCAAAACTTAACATATTATGTGCTTGAATTTAATGTGAAGCTGTGCTCACCCCCAAAGCATCTTATACCTGACATCGAATGATTATACACACCTATATACTCCACTGGTGTACTTTTCATGGATGTAAATTAAATAGACAATCTGCTCTACTTTTTAACAAAATGCTATGGCTTATCATGTCAGAATTTCCAATCTAGTAATCCTTCTCATAGAATGTGATTGTTAACAATTAGGTTACACAAACACACACACACACACACACAATACATACACACAGATATACACGTGTACGTATGTGTGTGAATATATGTATAGATTAACTTTAATGCATATAACATTTCAAAACTTTAGTTTAATGCTTTTTTCTCTTTTTGTAAACCTATAAAGAATCAAAAGCATTATTCCTTCCCTCTTCAGTAAAATTTTGGCTTCAGAGTCCACTTTTTATAAAGAAATTCTAAATCATTAAGCAAGCAGAATGCTATCCCCCCTCTTCTTTTAAATTACTCAACATACTTTTGAGGCTTATAGGAGTGGAGGCTAACATTCATTGATGCATGAAAAACAGCTATCCATGTTCCAGTAATTCAAATCCAACGCCATTTTGAATAGATTTTTAATACACTCATGGGAGTCACACAAGGGTAATTGATGATTATTTCAAATTACTTGCATCTTGTTTATCTTAAAATTTACCCCATAATCTATTACTACATTATGGGCAATGATATTCTGTTAATTGTAAAAAAAAAAAAAACAATGAAGTTTTATTAATTTAACTGTATTAATTGCTCCCCTATAACCTCATAAAAACTGACCCCTCTGTAAGTTATCTTAGAAATCCTGCTTCCTCAGAACTAGGTGCAGCTATTCAGATTTTACAAAATATTAACCAAAAAGGGGAGCATTATGGTATAGTCATCATCATTTTGCATTGTTCTCCAAACAGTTGCCTTTATTTTCAGGATGGATCTCTGAATGTTAATAGCGGAGGCATCACGTGCAGAAGCTGGGAGCATGCAAGCCATGTTTGGCATATAGATTCTTTGTGGGAAAAAACGTTACACAAAGCATGCTGCATCAAGTGCTTTATTGCAGAAATGGAATCTTTCTCTTAGATCAGTTTAACTCAGTATTTCCTAGCACTGCAAAACTTTGCTCACCAAAGAGTTAAATATTAACATTGAATGGGAAGTAATTGCAAAACATAACCTCTATTCCCCAATGCGAAAATCAAATATGCAAATATGAAAATGAGGGGACTCTGCTTCTTCCCCTTATACAACTGATTAAATTGTCACTGCTGGAGATTACATGGGTTTTATTCCCTTTACAGCCATATTCAATTGGACAGACAGAAAAATATATTGCCACAGACGAGACCCACCACCTGGGTACACTGCTTTCAGTGCCTGCAGAGGCCTGGTCCAAAACCTTGCAGCTACCCCTTTAAAAAAAGAGAAGTATTAGATGTGATCATTCATGACAAAGTAGATGATCTCTAAAGTCCTTTCCAACTTGGAGGTTTCAGAAAGACAAAAACTCCTATCACTACCAGATATTAGCCTTGCAGTTTACTTCTCCTATAACAAAACCTTCACTAGCACACTCTCTTTTTGTAAAGATCCTAAAGCCAATGCATTCATTTTGCACACGACCTTCGTTTCACCAAACAAACCAAAATTAACAGAGGCTCTTCTCTCTCTGTGTTTCTAATTTATTTCCTAGCTGATTGATAAATCTATTTCCCAGCTGATCAGTTTTGACACTGAACATGCCACCTCCCCCATGGATCGCCTGCCTCTTCCAGACAGAAATACTTGATTCCTACAAAAAATGGATGGAGAAACAGAAGAATTACCTTTGCTTCTCTTGCGTCTTGACGCAGTTCCACTATGGTTCTCACAGTGTGCCTGGACTGAATAGAAGTTAGTGTTCAGTGACTATGTCGCCTGGCTGTGTCACTCTGCGCTGCAGGCTGAGCAGAGAGCTGCCTCCAGCTGCAGACGAGGGGTCTCAGTGTTCAGGGCACACAGAACTAGTTTGTTAATGAGATCACAGAGAGGTAGCCACAAGGACAAGAAGATTTAATAACCAAGACAGGTGATGGGATGATGTTTTGAATTGGAGCATTTGAGCAAAAATGTAACAGCAAAAAACCCAACCAATCAAACAACAACAAAAAAACAAAGTGAGCAGATGCTTCATTGCAAGGACAAGTGAACAGGAACAAGTCTATTTGCCTGTAGATTTGTAGAAGATAGGCACATGCTACTTTGTTGTAGAAGGGAAGGAATTGATCCCCAAAGAATTTTTAGGTGTCTTTTTGTATGGCTGTGACCACTTTTGTTGCTGTTTTATCCGTTCGGAAAGATGACACTTAGCAGATTTTTTAACTAGATCAGGTCTCTCTCTACTTCGTCTATTGATGTAACTGCAGTTTGAAAACTATATCATCTCTAATTGGGTGGATGAGCAAACAATCAAGTTTCCCGTTTCTGGCATCCAGATGGGTAAATTCATAATGAAATCAAGTGATTTCCTTATGCCCCAGACCTAGAATTCCATGTGCATTTTAAAATACAGATGCATAGATCATGCTTCAACATAGGCTTCTGTTCTAACTTGAGAATTGGAAAAGCGTTGCTTTCTGACATGGTGAATGCCCTTTTCTTATAATAAATCTGCTCAATTCAGGTATCTTTTTGCTGTCAAAATTAAAAGCAGAGCTGTGCATGTTCTTCTGGCTTGAACATATGTACACTTCCAGCCTGCATTCTCTGTGTGTGCTTTTCCCTGTCTTTCCCATGTGTCTTTGTTTTTCTTTTGTTTTCTTTTCAAGACTTCCCAGGGTTTTTGTTTTATCATATTGTTCTTTTTGTATTGTTCAACTGCTCTTTGACAAAAGTTCCACATTTAATCTAATTTTCTTGTTTTTGTTTAATTTTCCCATAGTTTTATATTGTTGAGTATTTGGGGGGTGTTGGGTTTTTTTTTTTCCTCTCTTCTGGGACATTGTGCTTATTTGTAAAAAGACAATTCCAAAAGTCAAAATAGTACTATACAAACTTTTCTGTTGAGTGTCTTTATCTTCTAATATTTTGGCTTTTGACCTCTTTATTCTGTCAAGCAGCACTGGCCATTTAAAATCATCTTTTCATCTCTTAAAACTTCTTTTCTATTACTGATATCCTTCATTTTCATTCTTCTCTTGGTGCCTTGATTTCCCAGGCATCTAGTTATTACTAAACTGTGAACACCACTTAGTCAACACTTAATATAAGCACTGTGCTCAATGACTCATCCGTATTCCTTTGAACTCTTGGCTATAACCCTGAAATGTAGGCTTTGGCATCCCTGTCTGATTTAGGACCTAATGATAAAGGTATCGCCTTAAGGCCACACAGTAACTGTGATAGCAAGTATTTGTTCCTGGAACCTTTGGGCATCAAGTCACCTTCTCTTTCAACTAAATTATATTGAGGCAAAGAAAATCAAAAGTATCTTTTGAAATTCTGTTATAAATAGGGGAAAATAGTCTCCCTTGTTAAACTTCACAAATATATACTCAGGTCATTATTTGTGTGTACTTATGCCTGAAGGGATTACATAGAAATGGCTCCTTACATCTTCCTTTTGATAGCATTTAACATTAGTTTTATTTGTGATTTAAAAGAAGAAGCTCTAAACTCCAATTACCATCTTCAACAAAAATTTTAACTAAAACTAGGTCCAAACTTTCTTTGTACAACATACCAATTTAGTAATATATGTTTCTAAAGGTAAACAAATTGCGCTAGCAAGATCCTGTTAGTAAAGTAACCAGGAATGGCAATTCTAGAAGCATGAAGAGATCGTGTTGTCTGCAAACCCATGGCATGATATCAGCCTTTCCAGTAATGACATCAGTGATCAAATATGTTTTTACAGTTGTCAAAGTAATGGATCAGACATTTAATCCCATCCTGCTTGCAGCTGCCTTTCTCCATCCTTCCTTCCCTGTATTACATTTTCCTTTTGGGAGAATAAAAATATTATGTGCTCCTTTATGTTCCTCATTCAGATTTAGAAACTCTCATACTTTCTGCAATGATGATGGCGTGCAGGTGTCATTCTCTAAACAGGTCAGTTTGCAAGTTCCACAAACCCACTGTGTAATCATTACCATCTCCTTCATCTGATTCTTGCAATGATATTACACACACTCACACACACACACACACACGTTTACTTTTAATAAGCAGACACTTAGATTTGATATTCCATTAGAAGTCTCTAAAATTACTCCAAAAGTTATATTTCTAGACTTTGGACAAGGGCTTAACAAAATTCTCTTTGATGGATTGCAGTCCTGAAAGTTGTGCTTGTAGTAAGCTGCAATTAATGTTTGTAGCCAGGAGTCTCCTTAAGGAATTGCAGAAAGAACAAAGTTAGCAACTAGCAGACTTGAAATAGCTAGAGGGCTTCGACCACACGGATAGGATAACAGTAATGCAGTGATTAAGAGGAAAGACTGCAAAGTAAGGGAAACTTGATTTCTTTGGAATACAGCTCTGTCATTTGCCACCTTTGTGGTTTAGGCAAGTTACCTCATTCTTCCAAACCTCAGTTTCTTTACCCTTAAAATGGAACAATAATACCCATCTCCAAAGTATCAGAAAAACTGGATTAGGTAATGCACATAGAACATTTAGGACATGGGCACCTGGGTGGACGGCTCAGTTGGTTGAGCCTCTGACTCTGGTTCAGGTCATGGTTTCAAGGTTCCTGAGTTTGAGCCCCACGCCCATCAGGCTACTACTGGCAAATAGCTACTTCAGGTCCTCTGTCTCCCCTCACTCTGCCCCTCCCCCACTTGCTCATGTTCTGTCTCTCTTCTCTCTCTCTCTTAAAAATAAATAAACATTTTTAAAAAGGAACATCCAGGACAAAATTTGGTATTTCTTAAGCCCAGTATAAAAGATGGCTGGCAGCATCATGGTCATTTTCACTTTTATCATAACTATGCAGTAATAAAAATTGACTTCTCTGTCTTTCTGCCTTTTGGCACTATGTATGGAGCCACAGAGTCCTTTATCAAACTTATGAGTGACATCTGAGATTCTAATATTTTCTTATTGTTGTTTCCCCACGCTAAAATAAACATACATAACTCCTATAACAACTTGAAGACCAAGATTGAACCTGTACTAGGTGAAGCATACATGAACCAGCTCTTACACATACATCTCAGCACTGAAATGTATGTCTACTGGCAAGTATTTAAGAGCATAATCATTACAATGGCACCTACCTTGCTATATTAACTTTTGCTGGTATCTTATTTCCTTAATAAAAATTTCCAAGGCCAACCCCAGAGCCTGGGGCATAAAAGATGTTTAATAAACTGCTGTTCAAAGGAGCTGAGCTGGACCTATATACCATCATTGAGGGTGTGCTTTATCCATTCGTTCGTACATCACATGTGCCTTCTCTTATTCAGTAAGCACCTGCTACATGTTTACACTATGATAGATCCTGCTTCCCAAATAGTCCACACAAGGGCAGGGGTCATGTGTTTCTTGTAAATAACTGTATCAAGACATAGCAAAATGCCTGGTATCGGACAGGTGCTTGAGCAATGTTTGCTGGATTGATTAAGTTCCATTTTTGGATGGATTCCTTCCAGGAATCCAGAGAATGGCATGATGTGAAGAAAAACAACCAACAACGTAGCAGTCATAAGACTAGTCCGTCACCACTGCTTGCCAGGCTAAGTGGAATCAAATCTTAAAGTTTGCTTCCAGGTTTCACTACTTTGGGCCCATTTTTTTTTTTTTTCAACTGTGTCTACCTGAGTTTTTCTAACAATGGTTTGCCAATCAGCAGTTTTCCCTTGAAATAAAAAAGTAAGAATGAATATGAGGTGAAAAATAGTGACTGCTATAAGCAGCAGTAATAAATATACAACTTAGGGATTATATCAAGATTGGCAGATCTAATTATTGATCCAGGTATATTAGCTTTACTGGAAGTTCCTTCTATAAGAAGTAGTATATTTTGCTGAAAATCAGAGGACTTAATTGCTTAGAGGACTTATAAATCAGACCACCACTCTAAAGTTTACAGATGAAACAGAGGTTCATAGACCAAACACAAGGTACTTGGAGCCAGAATTAGGTTCCTTGTCTTTGACATTTAAGAAAATAAATAATCTCACCACTGTATCACAAGACTTTTTAAATATAAATGCTAACATGACCAATTCCATGAACACTGACATTTTAAATTATCTGTAAAACATCAAAAATCTAACCCAAAGCAGAAAATGTGCAATAAAATATTCAACATACAATTGGTGTTGTTTTCTGTTAAAAAGGTTTTAAAATAATAGCAACTTCAGCTGTTCAAGCATAATGTACTTCTATTCAATTGATCCCCTAAATCCAGATTAAGACCAGAGTAGGCCCCAAAGGGCATGCCTTTTTTTCCCCTCAGCCATTCATATTGTATTTTAAATTCATGTTAGCAACTGCCTACAAAATCCAGGGAGGAGAAGGAGGGAGTAGGGTTAGGGGTGCTGTTTAAAAAGATTCTGAATGTAAGTTTGCAATTTAATCTTGGAAGATGAGACTTTTGAGGGGTTCTTATGTCAAGAACACCACACAGAGTTGTTTGCAAATAGCACTTTGGAAATATATGCATTTTTAATTCGTCATTACAAAATTCCAACTGACCTTTACCAATACTCATTCAAAGCGTAACAAGAAAATGATGATGAACTCTATACTAGATTTATCTGGAAGTGCAAGGGACAGATTTGGGGAGGGGGCCGTGTATTTACAATAATGCTACATGAAAGAAACAAGCTTAAGTTTTCTTAGGAAGTTACTACTTTGGAGTAGGTTATAATTAACCATCCATTCCAACGTATATTGTTTTCATGCTGCTGTTTAACTGGGTGGCATAAATGTTCTTGAAAAATGATTGTATCTGTATAATCTTCCATAGACATAACAGTGAAGGGTGGCCCTGGAGGACCAGGATCAAGGCTTTAAAATGAATGAATGTAAGCATGTGTAATTATTGCTTTCGGATTTATAACAACATTCTCGCTGTTAACAAATATAAATGTAACATTTACTAGGAAATAAGGGACTGCAGACGGAAATAAACAAACCTAGGATGTAGTTCATCTAAATAAACACTGAGGTTATAAAACTTCAAACTCAAATATCAAGAGCCCTGCAAATTAATGCTACGCACAATAGGCCCTTTGGAAGCTAACTTAATCCACCCCCCTGAATCTACACGAGGGCCATGCATAACAATGCAGGAGCTGGGTTTCCATTAAGAGTTTCCTCTGCAGGCTGTCAGCTGTTTGAAGAAATAACAATTTCCTAGGCATGAAAGCTTTTTCAGAAGGTTCCCACTGATGTGTAATAAAAGTGACTTTCCTTTTTTTCCTTCTACTTCTTCCTTCTCCCCCCACCCCTCCCGCCTCCTCAGATGTAACTTTGTAGGGAGGAAAGGGGTGGACTAAGGCCATGGGCCCCCTACTAGTTTACCTTACGTGGATTATCAGTGCAGGTGTTAATATAATTGAAGGTGTGGTAGCAGATACAACCCCCTAATAGCTTTTCCTATATGGAGATTACCTAGGTAGAGAATGCCAGAGTACCTGAAGAATAGGCAAGTGAGGACCTTATTAACATATCACCATTCAGCGGCAGCTGCATATCTGGAAGAAGAAGAAGAAGAAAAAAAAAACCTTTAAAGAGCCTATTCATCTATGTTAATGGGCCCATTGCACAGCACATTGTGTGAGAAATTAAGTCTCTGGCTGTGAACTTCCTGTGCTGTGCAAGCTGCCTTGACTCTTTTTTTATTGCTTCAGTGTTATTATCTCCTCCTGGAAATAAAAACAATCATGTTCTCACATTTGAGAAGCCAAAACATTCTGAGATAACAAACTGGAGATGCTGGTTGAAAGTTTCTTTTGTCTCCCTTATTAAGTGAAAAAATATGTTTTGAAATTAAAGCAAACCCCAAATTTACATCAAAGCACATCAAATTAACCGAGCTGCCCTATGAATAACAAAGTTTTTTTCCCTCTCTCTCTTCTTATAAAAATACACAATTAAATTGCTTTCCTAGTTATCCTTCCTTTTTTAGAATTAATTTTTGACGACAAGATATGTTAATTTATTCAAATTGAACATGATTTTTAAAAATGTACAACTGGCAAAAGAATTGCTTTCCTCCCAGAAGAGAAGTATAATAAACATTATAAAAAGAATAGTATTTATCGTAGGCAAACAGTTTCAATTTCAGGACAGGCTTGGCTAGCATTTCAAACATGAAAATGGAAAAGGTAATTTAAGATTAAGAAAATTCCTCCTTTTAGATTAGTTAAAAGCCCAGAATGTTCTCTCCTGACTTTTTGTTGGTTGTTACAAATGTAAACCTATATACAATTGGCATAAAAAAGAATCCTCTTCAGATTTCCGCGATTTTGTGGGCACATTACATCACCATCTCCACCAGCATCATTAACAGCCTCATCATAAAAGAAAGGGCTAATGATCAATACTAACTGATTACAACTCAATTAACAGAGAATCTCCCAGTGCAATTAAAAAAAAATCTAGTTTTTTCAGACTTGAGGCATTTTCAAGTTAACCTAGTATGTTTTACTATTTAATATGTTTGATGAGTATGGGAGACAATAAAAAGAATACTGTAATTCAATCTGCTGTTTTACTTTGCTAATGGTATCTTCTGTTTCCACTGGCAAAAATTGCCTGAACAGAATATTAATTATTATCTGATGTTTCCAAATTTACGATTAATAAATCTTTATTCAAAGAACATGGCAAATCAGTTGGTGATGAAACAAAGGCTGGACTCATACATCCAGGATAGATATATGAACACTGGTAGAGTTTGTCAGGGGAATTCTTGGAGCATTACAGACTTTAGATTGTTCATTGGGTTTGGCTTGTTTGTCTTAAAAAACAGAAGAAAGAAAGTTTTTAAAAAGTAAGAAATAATAAAACAGATCCTGCTGTGAACGACATGGTAAAGATGATTCCTTAATTTGCACAGTAAAATCAGGATCGAGTATTTGAAATACTGTGCACTGCCAAGTTTTTTCCTAGAGGACAGTAGGCAAATTTTCCTAATTACTGCTTACCAATACTTCTATGTCACATTTGTTTGTTTATCAATACACTTATGTGTGGGAAGTCTTGGAAGAGATGAATCTGCCTGCTGTTAGTCAGCTGCCCTAGTCCTTGTGACATGCTCATACATGGTACGTTTTGATAGACATTGGGAAGGGATTGCTAACTTTCTATTGACTTCTTAAAGGGACCATTTAAAACAGTAGAAACAAAACTTGATTATCCATTCTCTGATTAACTAGTTTGTATTTTATGTTGTTTTTATGTAGACTACTAAACATAGAGTTTTCTAGATTGAGTTGTCTGTCTCAGATTTTATTTAAACACCCCTTCCTTAGATGAGGTTCCTTTCATAAAGGAAACATTTTTTTTTTCAGACAAAATGCCCTCTCATTTTGGAGACTAACATTTTATAGAGGTAAAATCTTTTGCTGGAGGAACTGAAACATAAGGAAGATCTGAACACTACTATTTTCTACCTCAAGGGAGTAGTTGATGTTTTAGAAATCATGGAGACCAGTGATTTAAAGAAGAGTAAAAAAATTTTTTTAATTGATTCCCTTAAAATAATTCAGTTTAATGGACCATTCAGAGTCCTGTTAACATATGACAATGGTATGGACCAAGTAGTCAGGATGACATTGTTGCCAGTGCAAAAGTGACACCAGAACTCGTCTTCATTGGCATCAGAAATGCCAGTTGTATCACCCCTGACTGCATGGCCCCACATCTATTAACCTTATTGATTTGGAGTCCTGCTGGGCCTCCCTGGAAAACTGTTCCCTGCTGGAAGGCTGGAGTGGATCAATCCTGAACCATGAATAAGAATTCAATAAAACAACACAGTAAGGACCTTTAACCATTAAGTATTCCTTAAAGTAAATCAAATTAAGGACCTTGCCATAATGAAGCTCTTTTAAGATTTTGAGATGTCCATTGATTCCAAGTCTCCAAAAGTAAACTATTGTCTAGAAGGGGCATCAGGCTGTTACAAGAGACACCTTTTTATCTGTTGTGAAGTAATTAACTGAATATAATGAGGGCTGGGTTTGTGTAATCAAGATGTCTGTCATGAGTAAATAAGTGCTTTTAAAGCCAAACAGTAAAATGTTATTATTTCTATAACAAAATGAACCTTTATGCAGATTTGCAGTAGAAAATTTCAGTATGAATAAAAAGATCTTTCTCTATGGCTGCTAAAATAAATTTATTTTATGTATTAGTTATTTCCCATACATGCTACTGAATTTTTAGTTTTTTTAAAACTTAAAATCCTTCTCAAATCCTTTAGGAATGCAATTACCATCTTTCCAATCATCATATTCTTTGGGTTTTGATTCTGCTCATGGCCCTGATCTGAGCCTCAGAAAAAAAACAATTCTCATTCTCTGAAAACCAAACATGATTTTTCATTTGCAAAACATGAGGACCGTACCAGTACTTAAATCCTAAATTCTCAACAAAGGCTATAGATAGATTAGATAGATAGATAAGTAGATAATGATAGATAAACATATAGATAATATTTTAACATCTATTATAAAAAGTTTACATTATGTTTTATACATACATAAGTGTATATATGTGTATATATACTATAGATGTAACATTGATGTTTCTTTACTTCTGAATGTGTCTATTTCCTCCTAATTATATTTTAAAATGACTAGCTATTAATTATCTATGCAATATTAGCTAATGAATATACCTGGAAGCCTTAAATAAAACAGTTTTGCAGTTAAAAATGCAGACATATAGTCTATGATTTAAAAATGAATATCAATTGACATTGTTTTCCAAAATATTTTTAGTATGACAGCTGTGGAAATTTAGTGTTGGGATTTTTTTCTTTACTGGAAAATAAATGGCACAATGCCTTGTTCATTGAAAAACGACCCAGTTGATCAGTTAATATGGTGAAATTAATGCCATGTAACTAGAATAATGGAAATTCATGTTTGCTCATTATAATTGGTGTTTATCTTTGATCAATAATGCATAATAGCCACTATGAAACATCTAACATAGAGTATATCATATGTTATCTCTATTTAGCACCTCTAGGCAAGAATATTGTATAGGGAAAAAACCCCAAATTACTGTTTTTCTTTATTGACGGCTCTCTAAGGAATACACTGGAATGAGTTCTGTCTGCCAACTAATTGATAATTATTTAATTAGCAATTTATAATGACAATGGGATTTTACCCCCCACCAGTCCATCTCTTCTTTAAGACCCAAGTAGACAACCTTACGCATTTCTCCACTAACTTCTGGGAGCTAACACCGGCCAAAGTGTGCCCTCACTGAGAGTTCCCAAGTCAAACCCTAAAAGCAGTGTGTGCTGCCGCCTCCTTCGCATCGCTGCTTTTCCTTTGCCCATTACGGGGGATGACTGACACCTTCACAGTGTTCACAGTGCGTGTGGGAGGGTAGCCTTGTTGTGTCACTGTGGACGGTTCTAACAGCGGCTTCATTAGTTCCTTTTACAACAAAAGATAGGGTTTTTCCCCCTGCCTTTTTCTTTCTTTCCTTTGGTTGGCATGCGGGTTGAATTTTCCTTGGACCCCCTGCTTGACTTTTTTTTTTTATTTTTATTCCAGAACTTCTTTAGAATGGTGCAGCTATTCGAACACTAGGAATTGTAACTGATAGACTGTTTGCAGGAGAAATCATGAAAGTTCTCTTTGTTCTCCCTTCTTTAACCAGGTTTACCAGCCCCTCCCTCTCGCCAACCAAAAAGGAAAAGGAAATCCACTTTTAATTATACATTGATGGAAATCACTGCGTAGGAAGGGAGCATTCACTGTAGAATGCCCATTTCATACTTTATTACAGGCAAAAAAGGGGTGCTTGCATCAGAGGAGCAATTCTCAATCCTGAGCAAAAGTTTTAGTTAAAATATAGCTTTCTCCCTAACATTTCTGTTCTGTGTTAGATTTCTCAACTACTGAAAGCGTGGCTAAGAAATAAAACTTTTATGTATACTTTAGATGTAAAATATTTATATTTTAAATAAAATATATTTTAAATAAAAAAGAGAAGTGGCTTAAATATATGTGTGTGTATATGTATGTATATAATATGTAATCTTCAATTAACTATATAGGAGGGCTTTGTGTAGATAAAAAGGGCGAGATTGAGTCTATAGATAAATTTCAGAAAGATACTTTAAATAGTTTTTTATTTGATTGGAGTTTTGGACAATTCATTCTTTTTGTGACTTCCATGCAAAGAAATAGGCATAGATTTTAAAAAGTTAAAATGGAAGGAGGTGGGGTTGTGGGATCTCATAGGGAAGAATAGAGGAAAAGGTATATTTTAATGTTAATCAGTGGCTAATAAGGAAACCTCAATGTTCTTTCTAGGAATTAAAAGAAGGAGAAGAAATTGAAAGGCTCAAGGAATAGACATACTCTTTAAAGAGAATTTCAACTGTAATGCCTATTTATTTATTTATTTTTACTTCGAATGTCAACCACTTGCTTGACATTAGAAACTGTTTTCTTTCTTTTGTCTTTTGAGGGTTTGTTTACCCAGGAAAGAAGGGTAATAAAGTCCGGCATGCTGGAGCCAAGGCACTTACTCCCGAGGCCCAACAATCAGGCTGCAATAATGCCACATATTTACAGTTTACATACCAACCTCATTATCACTAGATTCTCACTACAGCTGTGTGAGTCAGGCAGGACAACTCATTTTTTTATAGGCAAAGCAACCAAGACTTGAAAGAGTAATGGGGCCCTATTAGACAGGGTAAAGAAAGCATAACCATAAGGAAAACAGAACGAGTAAAAATACCTTGGGAATCAGAGGTTTAGTATAGCAATTAGATCTTTCCCAAATGTGGAGGGAATATTTAAGTACAGGTCTGTCAGAGAGGGGAGGGGGTGTCGTTCAGATGTACAGTTAATAACCAAGTCCAAGTGAAGTGCTGGCCCAGGAGGACAAGTGAAAGCTTACAGGAATGTTTGAGAAGATGTGTTCTTCTGAACGTGCCTGTGGGTACTGTCCCCTCTAAGGAGCCATGTTGCTTTGGTAATCTCAAAGCCAAGTATGTAAAGGTGGGTTTGGGGCTGTGACGAGTTGGTAGGATCAACAAGCAAAGAGACAAACGGGACACAGACCAGGGGGAGAGCAATGACAAGCTGGGGCCCACCAGGAAACTTGTATTCCACCCTCACCATGTCTGACCCCCATGGCTTTCTAAAGGTAATGTCCCCTTCACTTCTATCTTCCAATGTCATGCAAATTCCTTTCTTCTTGGTTAACTCTAACCCAGAACCAAGCAGGGAAGGGAGGTCTGGAAAATGTAATTCCCATCCTTAAATGACAATGGAAGTGCCAGGTTGACAGCCCACGAATCCAGCACATTTGTCTAAGGCCACATAGCTGGAAAGTGGCAGAGCCCGAATTATAGGCAGTTTTTGATCTGAAAACAATGTTGCCTCCATCCTGTCAGGCTGTGTATGGTTGCCAAGACTGGCGAGAGACTTCATAGTGCAGGAGGGAAAGTAGCAATCTAAGTGTCATGGTCAGTTGCAAGTGATAGAAATCCAACCAAAAGTGGCTTAAGTCAAAAAGGGAATTTATTTTCAAAGGGGAATTTGTTGTCACAAAGAAATGCATTGCCTCATTGAAATAGTCAGACTTCAGGTTTGATGAGATCCTGGAATTCAAATGCTATTGTCAGGATTCATTTTTTTTCCTCCCTTGACTTAGCCTTCCTCTGGGTTTGCCTTACTCTTGTCTGCTAAGAATGCTAATGTAGAAATATTTCGGGAGGGGGAACCCACTAAGATCCTGAAAACATAAATTCCTCTGTGGAATTTTGGAATCCTTCAATTCCAGAATAAGAGAATGCTTCCCTTTCTTCATATTTTGTTTTAAAATATTTTAATTGAACTATGTTGGCCTGGCTTGGATCAGATGCTCATTGTTGTATCAGTAAACGAGGCCAATGGTGATGGTTCATGGCTTGGATGGAGACAGGGGAGAAAGGACCATCTAAACCCAAGTGAGAGAAAGGGGGCTTTCCTGTGCTTAAGAACATGGAATGGACAATAAATATTCACCATGCTGATTAAATCTCCATTTTTCGATGAATTTTCTTATTGCGTAAAGGAAGTGAAGGAAGGATGAGTTAATCTAAACAAGAGTCAAAACATTCATGAAGGAAACCTTAACTGGAACAATAAACAATTTTTGACTAATTAATATATATCGTATGTGCCCAGTACTGTCCTGGACCTTGAAGGGAAAATAAACGTGTAAGTTACAGTTTCTATCTCCCTTCACACTATTTACATTTATATTGAGGAGAGAAATTTTATATACATAGCAATTAGCAAGCAGTTGAAGACAGGATGTAATTAATGGCAGCTTTATGTCATATGCGTCAAAGAGTGCCAGTCCTTTAGGAATAGATTATATAGGAAAGCCTTGCAAGGCAGTTGGTACTGTGGCCTGCCTTTGACGAGTAATGAAGATAAAAAAAAAAGATACTCAAGGCGCCTGGATGGCTCAGTCAGTTAAGAGCCTGACTTCAACTTAGGTCATGATATCATGGTTTGGGAGTTTGAGCCCCACATCTGCGCTGTAAGAGCAGAGCCTGGGGCCTGTTTCGGATTCTGTGTTTCCCTCTCTCTCTGCCCTCCCTCCCTTGCTTGTGCTCTCTCTCTCTCTAAAATAAATAAACATTTAAGGAAATTTTAGAAAAAGAGACTCAATTCTGGAGAAATAGCCTAGATATAGGCACAGAGGCAGGACTAAGCATATTATGGGATAATATGGCAGATATTACTTCCTCTTCTTCACTAACCAAAAATTTTTTTCTTGTGATTAAGGACAGTATTTGCCAAGCTTATAAGATGATTGGTCATTGTTTCAAGCCAAATATAAACATTCAATTCTCTAATTTCCCAGCCTACTGTGCAGTAGGGGAGCCCATGTGCCCCAGTTCTAGCCAGTGAGATAAGTAAAACCCATTGGGGAAATATAGGGAAAGTCATAGTTTTTTGGATATAAGGCTACAGATTTGGCTGGTGATGGGGTTCAGGACATACTATTCCCAAATATGGCACCTCAACATATTGAATCCTTAAGTTGAAGGAGTTTGAAAGAATAGCAGACGCAGGAAGCTCACTCTGATTTTCCACTCATCTATCTCCCCTGAAGTAGGTGGTAAAACCTTCAGAAGAGGGGTGCTCCCCCCCCTACAGAAAAAGAGCATCCTCATCTCTGAAGACAAAGGAATGCCAGAAGAATCCGAACAAATAGCCCTAAGTTTTTCCAAGTTTACTACACTTAATTCAAACTCATTGACCTATCATATTCATGTGAGACTGTCCACATTCTATCAAAGTTTGTGTAAAAATACCGAGATTTCACTGTCTTCAGGTCTTTGCTTCCTTATGAAGGCTCCCATGTCACATAAAACTCATATAAATAAATTAGCATGTTTTCCTTTGGTTAATCTGTCTTTGTTAGTTTAATTTTCAGACCCAGCCAGGGACTCTAATAGGGCTGAAGAAAACTTTTTCTTCCCCTACATTGACTGGCAAAGTTTTATCTATCTCCTTTCTGACTCAAATATACAATGTCCAAAGATATAGCAGACTCCATCAAAGAAGGGACAGCAGATTTTCAAAAGAAAATCACCGTATTAAAAAATACTAACGCAGAACAGAAAAAGAATCTAAAACAACCTATCTCTAGAT
The DNA here is from genome assembly GCF_003009895.1 of Hyaena hyaena. Classification (NCBI taxonomy): domain Eukaryota; kingdom Metazoa; phylum Chordata; class Mammalia; order Carnivora; family Hyaenidae; genus Hyaena; species Hyaena hyaena. The sequence continues at coordinate 86,104 of NW_024081858.1, read as the reverse complement.
ATTTTGCCATAAGAGATATCTGTATCTGTTTAAGTCACTCTAAGTAAGTGTTATCTTATTTACATCCAAATCCATTTTTAACTCATATATATAGGAGAGAAGTTAATCTGGGGAAAGGTTTGAAATTATAGGAAATACTATTTCACCATTCACTGCATGCACATTCACATCTCTATGATTTTATGAAATGAATACCCTCTTCTAAATATCTTTGCTTTTATAACTTTACCTAAAACATCATCTATTTAGGCCCAGCACATTTGTTATTTCAATCATGAATTTTTCCCTGATTATCACAGGTAGAATTAGTAAAGCCCTTCTCATGGGATCTATAAAAGTAAAATATTATTTCTCTGGCTTTTAAGAGTTTTGTGAACTGGCACAATGTTTCAAGCTTTTAGAAGACATTGAATATCCTTTATAAAACTCATGGGGATATGTGTCCTACTTTAATTGTTTTGTTCTTTGTGAAACTTTTATATGACTATTTTAACATTTTAACCCAAGGTATTAATAAAATTTTCATTTGGTCTTAGCTTGATTCACATGGACTTGGTTATCCTTGAGCAATAGTCAGATCCTGATATCACATATCTCACCAAAAATGTACCTATTTTATACATGTATGCACTGTGAGTTTCCAAGCCAAATCAAGGTTCCTTAGTTTTGATTCTTAGTGAAATGCTTTAACCAAGAGCAGTTAGGAAAATTTAAGGCATCTATAAGCCATTTATTTGTAGCTATTTCCTCTTGTCCCTTTCTACCTGGATAGCAAATGGGAGACAGGAAGCAGAAAAAAGAAGGGGATGTATTTGGCTGCATCATTCTGTCCCACTAAGTTCTAGGCTTCTTTGGAGGAAGGTGTATGGAGAATGTGGGTTCAGGGTGTTCTTAACTGTTGGGCATATCAGCCAGGAATAAAGGGGTCACTTCTTACAGAACTAGAAAGTAAAACCTGTCTGTTTGGGGATACCTTCCTGTGACATGAGAAGTCACAGCTCTTACACCTCTACCAGAGAGGGGTCTCCTCTGTGAATAGGACTCCACCCATCCTAGCTCCCGACCTGAAAGAACTTTTGTTACTACTATGAAAGATAAATTTTAAAGATATGCTCTCTTTCAACTCCTCAAATACATCTTTAAACTATTTTCTAGTATATTCTGTCCCACATCTTAAATGGTCTACAGAAAAGAACATAGAAAATATTTGAATGTATATTTTATGTTGATAACCACCAACTTTATGATCTCAAAAACAAATTTGTAGTTACAAGTGGTATTTCCATAGTATTCTTGAAGCAACATTGGAGTTCATTTTAATGGGTTGTGGCTACTAAAAAGTGAAGTTTCTGGTAAGCAGAGGTTTCTCCCAAGTCCTCCATAACGCTAATATCGAAAGTAAAACCGAGATCTATGAAGTCGTAATTCTAATTTTATTTCCTAATTAAATTTTTATAATATTATGCATTCTCATTTTTAGATCATTCGAGTGAGAAGCTACTCCTGAGAAATCGTACTTACAGTCATTTAGCCTTATTGTAAACCCTTAGAAATGTGCTAAAGTTAATGGTTACTTGAGCAGTAAGATAGATGGCCAGAATCTCTAAACCAGTTGGGAAAGGTAAAGAAGTATAGTGACTCTGTATGTGGGGACAAATAGTGCATCAAACATGATAGAAATTTTCTTCAGTGTCACATTGACATAGGCAGTTCATATTTGGTATGAAAATTGCACAAACATTGGAGTTTATTCTTTGTTTTTTGTTTAACTAATTTTTTAAAAAACTGGCAAAATACACATAACATAAAATTTACCATCTTAAAGATTTTTAAGTATTAAGTTCAGAGTACATTCATATTGCTGTACTGTCATCACCACCATCCATCCACATAATTCATCTGACAAAACTGATACTCTCTACCCATTAAATACTAACTCTCCATGACCCCATCCCTAAGCCCCTGGCAACCACTGTTCTAGTTTTTGTCTTAATGCTTTTGTCTACGCTACGTATCTCATGTAAGTGGAATCATACAGTATTTGTCCGTTTGTAACGGGCTTATTTCATTTGGTAGTATGTCCTTGAGGTTCATCCATGTTGTAGCATGTGCTGGAATCTCCTTCCTTTTCAAGGCTGAAAAATACTCCACTGCATATATATACCACCTGTTGTTTATCAACGATTATTCTTTATTTTACCTAGATCTTCATTGAGATCTAGTTTGCTACATAACTTTGTGTAAGTTTAAGGTATACAATATGGTGATTTGATACATTTATACCTTGTGACTGGAGTATTATTAGTTAACACCCCCATCTCCTCACTTATCTTTTTTTTTTTTTTGTGATGAGAGTATGCAATAAATGTATGCATTGAATGTATCTACACCCTAGGCAATTTTCAAATATATAACACATATTATTAACTATAATCACCATGCTATACATTATATATCCAGAACATATTTATCTGATAACTAGAAGTTATTACCCTTTAACCAATATCCCATTTCCCCACCCAAACCCCTGATAACCACCATTCTACTCTCTGTTTTAATGAGCTTGGCTTTCTGAGATTCGACATATAAGTGAGATCATATGGTGCTTGTCTTTATCTGTCTCACTTATTTTACTTAACACAATGCCCTCAAAGTTCACGCATGTGGTCACAGATGGCAAGATTTCCTTCTTTCTCATGGCTGAAATATCTACATTGTATATATTTATACCATGTCTTTTTTATCCACTTATCTATAGATGGACACTTACATGGTTTCCATATCTTGGCTATTGTGAATCCTGCTGCAACACATTGGAGTGTAGATATCTCACTGAGATCCTGTTTTTATTTCCTTTGGATACATGCCCAGAAATGGAATTGCTAGCTCAACTGAGAGTTTTATTTGTATTTTTTTGAGGACTCTTCATACTCTTTTCCATAGAGCCTGCACCAATTTACATTTCAATCAACAGTGCACAGAGCTCTCTTTTCTCCATATCCTCACCAATACTTAGCTCTTTTCTTTTAATGGCCATTTTAACAGGTGTGAGGTGTTATCTCATTGTGGTTTTGGTTTGCATTTCCCTGATTCTCAGAGATGTTGAACAAATTTTCATGTTTGTTGGCCTTTGCTATCTTCTTTGGAAAAATGTCTATTCAGTTCCTCTGCCATTATTAATCCGATTTTGGTTTTGTTTTGTTATTTTGCTGTTGGGTTGTATGAATTACATGTTTTGGATATTAACTTCTTATCAGAAATATGATTTGAGGGGTGCCTGGGTGGCTTAGTCAATTAAGTGTCCAACTTCGGCTTGGGTCATGATCTTGCGGTTCCTGAGTTCAAGCCCTGCGTCGGGCTCTGTGCTGACAGCTCAGAGCCTGGAGCTGCTTCCAGTTCTGTGTCTCCCTCTCTCTCTCTCCCCCTCCCATTCACACTCTGTCTCTGTCTCTCTCTTTTCAAAAATAAACATAAAGAAAAGAAAAAATGTCATTGGAATTTTCATAGGAACAGTACTAAATCTATAGATGGCTTTGTGTAGTATGGACATTTTTACCAACATTTTTTCTTCCCTGTTCCATGAATCTGGGCAGCTCTCTGTGCCTACTCACTAGCTGTATGCCAAAACTTGCCTCCACTGTCAGGAGTGCGCATAGAGATCTAGCAACACGGTGCGCGGTGTGTGCTTAAAGGGCACAGAGGGGCGCCTGGGTGGCTTAGTCGGTTAAGCGTCCGACTTTCGCTTAGGTCATGATCTCGCGGTTCGTGGGTTCGGGCCCCGCGTCGGGCTCTGTGCTGACAGCCAGCTCGGAGCCTGGAGCCTGTTTCAGTCTGTGACTCCCTCTCTCTCTGACCCTCCCCTGCTCACACTGCCTCTCTCTCTCCTAGAAATAAATAAAAACATTTTAAAAAATTAAAAAAAAAAAAAAAAAGGGCACAGAGTGCCAGGGGTGTCCATGGTCCAGTTGGGGAAATTTGTGGGTGAGCCATCCCAGTGGCTTGTGGGTAGGCTGCTTGATAAAGATGCAATTAGTAGAATCTGCATCACTTTAATGCCTTCTGAGAATCTTATCTTCTCTCCCTGCCCCAGCTCTTTCCATTCCCTGCCAAATCATGCAGCTCCCTATTCCTACCCTGGATGGGCTAAGAGAGAAATGAGCCTCTTTGACACTGTCTCACACAGCTGGAGAAGCCAGGGACTCAGGCACACACCCTCACTTTCCCCCACAGGGGAAATCACGGCCAAGAAGATGTCTCTTGGCCTTGAGTTGTGCTGCCTTGGAGGAGTAGTGGTGCAGGTAACGTCAAGCTATTCTTACCCTCTCCAATCCACTCAAGGTTGTACTTTTTTACTCCAATAATGCACTGGGACTTAGTTGCAGGAAACCTGGACTTCCACAAAGGTTTTTTTCATCTGTGAGTGATTTTCTGAGTCAGTGATCTCCGGGGGCTTCTGCACCACAGCCAAGAGGGGCTGAGCAGGTTTATGGGAGGCTGCAGAATCTACAGCCAGGACAGGTGTTTATGTATATTAGCCAATGCACACGTGGGTGACATTTCTGTGTTTCTTGGCATATGGTGCTATTCCCCACAGCTCCTAGAAAAGCATTTTTATCCATGGATGGATGTCAAATTGTTACTGGGGAGGAGGAAAGACACAAATGAAAGATGTCTTATTCTGCCATGTTGCTGATATAACTGTCAAACATCATTCTGTATTGCTTGCTTCACCATCCTCAAGTCAATGCCAGCCACTGTAGTCTCTCAATAGTGCAATACAGCAAGGAGAAAAGGAAAGAGAGAATATGACCCTTATCTCCATGAACACTTCTCAGAAGTTGAATACTACACATCCTCCTCTTACCTCCTATTGACCAAAACCTAGTCAAATCGGCAAATGAGGTTGCATGGAGGCTAGGATATGTAGTCTTTATTCTAGCAGTATGTGTCCTGAGATTCTCTCAAAAAAATAAGCAGATAAAAGATACTGGGGGAAAATATTCAGGCTTTTCTAGAGTCAATAAATGAATATGCACAAACTTTTCTGAAAGACACACTTCTTGGAGTGTATGATGAAGCTTCCTAGTTCATGAGACTGATGTGGGCCTGGTAATAGTATATCTGGGTACTAGTCCAATGGGGATTTTGGTATGATTGTGTGTTTATGTTTTACACAGGGATTGCAGAAGCAAAAATCAAGTTTAGAAATAAGAATTAAGTTACATGACTGAGGTTAAGTATGATAGTATGTGTAAAACCTATTAAAGACATTCTTTTTTAGGTGCACCTGGGTGGCTCAGTTGGTCAGGCATCTGACTGTGACTTAGGTCATGATCTCACAGTTCATGAATTCAAGCCCCACACTGGGATCTATGCTGCCAATGCAAAGCTTGCTTCAGATCTTTGTCTTCCTTTCTTTTTGTCCCTACCTCCTTTGCTCACTCGCTCTTCCTCTCAAAAATAAATAAACATTTTTTAAAAAGATATTCATTGGGCACCCAAGTGGCTCAGTCAGTTAAGCATCTGACTCTTGACTTCAGCTCAGGTTATGATTCCACAGTTTGTAAGTTCCACAAACTTGGGATTCTATCTTCTCTCTCTGCCCCTTCCTCACTTGCTATTTCTCTCTCAAAGTAAATAAATATAAATTTAAAAATTTTTTAAATAAAAAGGGATTTGTTTTTAATTTTTGAAAATTTTTATATTCCAATCTTATTCTACTTACATATTACTTTTATATTTAGCAAAATTCTTCTTGTATTGGTAGAAATAGGAATTATTTTAATAGATTTTCTTTTTAGAGAAGTTTTAGGTTCATAGAAAATTGAACAAAAGGTCCAGAGGTTTCCATATGCCCCCTTCCCCCCACACATGCATAGGCTTCCCCCACTATCAACATAACCTATTAAAGTGGTACATTTGTTACAGTTGATAAACCTACATTGACACATCATTTTTACACAAGGTCCACAATTTAGATTAGGATTCACTCTTTGTGTTATGCATTCTATGGGTTTGGACCGTTTTTCATGACATGTTTCCACCAATATAGTATCATACAGAGTAGTGTCACTGCCCTATAAATACTTTGCGTTCTATTCATCCCTCCCTTCTCACTGGCAACCACTGATCTTTTTACTGTCTCCATGGATTGCCTTTTCCAGAATGTCATATATTTGGGGTCATACAGTATGCAACTTTTTTTTTTTTTTAATGTTTTATTTCTAGGAGAGAGAGAGAGACAGCGTGAGCAGGGGAGGGTCAGAGAGAGAGGGAGTCACAGATTGAAACAGGCTCCAGGCTCTGAGCCGGCAGTCAGCACAGAGCCCGACGCGGGGCCCGAACCCACGAACCGCGAGATCATGACCTAAGTGAAAGTCGGACGCTTAACCGACTAAGCCACCCAGGCGCCCCACAGTATGCAACTTTTCAGACTGGCTTTTTTTATTCAGTAGTATGCATTTAAGATTCTTCTATGTCTATTCATAGCTTGATAGCTAATCTTATTTACTTTGGTAGTCTTTATGATTTTTAATTGACTTAAAATGTTCCAGTGCCAAAATAACAATGTGAACAAAGCAGCAAAGAAAGATAAAAAAGAGTGAAATTCATCAGAGAAGTAAAATGATGAAATTGGTAATTTAGAAAATAGTCGTTGTTCTGAGTTTAATGTGTGGAAATAGATAAAATGGGACAAGAATGAGGCAGGGAATCGAGTTAGAGGCTTTTGATATCAAGTTAGAGAGCTAGAGGTAGACTGAGAGGAATTTGGAAGAAGGATCCATGTCCTGTGTAAGTACATATCACATGAAGCATGAAATAGAGAAAGGAAATTAAGAATAAAGGCCTGGTGGAGCACCTTGGTGGCTCAGTTGGTTAAGTGGCCAACTCTTGGTTTTGGCTCAGGTCATGATCTCATGATTCATGGTTCATAGCTTCAAGCCTCATATTGGGCTCTGCACTGACAGTATGAAGCCTACTTGGGATACTCTCTCTCTCTCTCTCTCTCTCTCTGTGTCTATATCTTTCTCTTTCTCTGCCCTCCCCTCCCCCACTTGTGCTCTCAATCTCTCTCAAAAATCAATAAACATAAAAAATTTTAAAAATGAATAGAGGCCTGGTATCTAACATAATCTTCAATGTAGATGGTGGCAAAATTTACCGTGGTAGAGAATTCAAACAGAAAAACAGTTTTATGGGGAGTAAGGATAAATGTGGTTTTGGTCCTCCCAAGAGAAGACATCTGTGGGCTCTAATGTGGAGATGTCCAGTTGAGTCTTCGAATATGGAGCAGGCTGTAAGTAAGACCAGCCTTCCTGTTTGCCTGGATTGTGTTTTTTTTTTCCAGTGGACTTTCGGTGCTAAAATCAGGAAAGCCCAGGGAAAGCTGGGATAAGTTGGCCACTCTACAGACTATAGATATGGATTTGGGTATTGTCAGCAAACAGATGTTGAATGGTACAAGGATCATCTTCATGTCACTCTTGTGATGATCTAAGTGTTTTTCTTTTACAATACATGATAATAACTTGCAACTTGTATCACTAGTACTATTTTGTGTATAAAATTTTATATAGAAGATATCTTCCCAATAAAATTCTAAGCCCCGTTACAATAAGAATTATATCAATGTCTTTCCAAGGAATCTAACTCTAACCTTTAGTAAATGTTATTCATTGACAGATATAGAAAGCCAAATTCCAAAATGTACCTATTTGAGAAAAAATAGGTAAATGAAAGAATAGAATCATAATGATGTATGCTAAGTCCTTCAACATTTTGCCCATTTTTTATCAAAGGCTTCTGTAAGGATTGCAGGTATAAGAGTACATAGAAGGAGATATTTCAAATTACAAACATTAAAGCACTTCCCACATTTTGTTTTAATTAGCCACTGATACTTGACAGTTACTTTTCTCCTTGAAGTTATATTGAGAACAAGCCTTTCCTTAAAGATACAAATAAAAACAGAGCTGCAAGAACACTAAGGATTAAGTAATTTGTTAATTATTGAATGGAAAGATACACTATGATAATATGACAAAATTAGGTAAACATTGAAATGTTAGCTCTAATGCTCTTAGTAGAAATTGTCTTTCAGTTGTTTCAGTACCAATAATTAGACTCTGCTCCTTCTACATCACCAACCACTCCTCTGTTTCCTATGAGAAAACACACCTTGTCCCATACCTCCCTAGCTGCCTCTTCATTCTCTATTGTCTTTTAAAGTGAAATTATTTATTTAAATATTTTTTAATGTTTTATTTATTTTTGAGAGATAGAGCATGAGCAGGAGAGGAGCAGAGAGAGAAACACAGAATTCAAAGCAGGCTCCAGGCTCTGAGCTGTCAGCACAGAGCTTGAACTCACAAACCACAAGATCATGAGCTGAGCCATAGTCAGATGCTTAATTGACTGAGCTACAGAAGCCCCAAAGTGAAACTATTTAAAAGAGTTGTCTATATTCAGATGATGATCTTCTTCACCTTTGGCTTCTCTTCAGTAAGTTCCAGTGAGTCCATCTCCACAACTCCACAAAATGGCTTTAGTCAAGATTATCAATGGCCTCTATCTTGCCAAATAACAGCATCTTCACCAATCTCTCAGCACTATTCAGTAACGTTGAGTCCTTTGTATTTTCAACACTTTAATTGATGGGGTTCTATTTAACAAATGTTTACTGACTGCCCATGTGCCAGGAATTGTTATTCGTAAGTACAAAACAAAACAAAACAAAACAAAACAAAATCCTGCCCTCATGGTGAGCTCAGTCAATAACATTGTAAACAAATGAATAAAATTTACAGGGCATCAGATACTGCTACATTCTATGGAAAAATAAAGCAAGGAAGAAAATTAAGAAGAGGTGGGGGAGTTGCTATTTTTAAAAGGAATTTCAGAGAAGATATCACTACAAGGGTGATATTCAAGCAAAGAACTCGAAGGAGGTAAGAAGCATGATAACTCCTTGGGAGAAGAGCATTCCTGGCAGACAGAGCAGCCAGTGCAAAGCACTGAGGTTAAAAAGGTCCAGCTGTGCCTGGGGCATAGTGATGAGACCAGTGTAACAGAGGCAGAGTGGGTAAGGGAAAGAGACAGGATCAGAAAGATAATGGTGCAAATTGTCCAGAGCTTTGGGGCCATGGAAAAAGGTTGACTTTAAAATCCCCATGAGATGGGGGTACCCAAAGCAAGGTTTTTAACAGAGGGGTAACATCAACTGCTTGTGTTTCCAGGATCACTTGGCTTCTTGAGGAGAAAGGGTAGAAGCAAGAAGCTCTTCTAGCAATTCAGGCAAGAGATGGAGGAGGTTTGGACAAAGGGGGAAGCAATGGATATATTGAGAAGTGACAGTCTAGATATAATTTTTAAAAAGAGTCACATAATATTCAGATATCCTGATTTTTATTTTGCATCACTGTCTGCTGCTGCCTCTCTTTCTCCTTTGCTGATCTATATTCTTTTCAGCCTCTAAATGTCAACATGTTCAAGCTTCAGGCTTAGTTCTTATTCTGTTTTCTATCTATGTCTTCATCCTAGGTGATCACATTTAACAGGTTTAAATAACACCTATCTGCTGATGACTACTCACCACCCAAAACTGGATGTATCTCCTGAACTCTAGACTCTTGTATTTACCTAATATATATCCACTACATCAGTGTATAATAAAAATATCAAACCAAACATATCCAAACAGAATTGTCACTTCTCATCCTATATCTCCAACCTTAGTCCTTTGAGTTTTGTCTCTATGAGTAATTCATTCAGTTACTCAGTCTAGAAGTCTTGGCTTGATATAATCCTCTTTTACCTCATATCCTCACATCTTATACGCTAATGATAAGATTATACCTTCAAGATATATGTTTCACAAATATGCCCCCTTCTCTGCATCTCAATCCAAATTTCGAAGTAATTTAACCTCTTCTCTCACCTGAAGTACTGAAATGTCCCCAGCTTGTCTCCCTGATTCTGCTCTTGCTTACTCAGTCCACTCTTGGCCAGCATCCAGTAGGAAATCTTGTCCTTCCTCTGCTTAAAATCCTTTAACGGCTTCTCTTTTCTTATAACATGGTCTTATGGTTCTGCATTATTGGTCTTATCATTAAACTTATCTTACGCTACACTCTTCAAGCTTACTGTGCTCCGGAAACACTGGCCTTCCTTCTTTTCCTGCACTACAATAATCTTATTCCTGCCTCCAGTCCTTTGCACCTGCCGTTCTCTCTGCATGGAATGCTCTTGGCCCACATCCTTGCATGGCTGCCTTCTTTCCCTTGGTCAGAATTTAATTCAAACACTACCTTCTCTCAGGAGCCTTACCTGACAACCCTATCTTAATTATGTTCCCTCCAACCCTCAAGTGCTCTCTATTCCATTATTGACTCAATTTCATTTACTACTATGAGAAATTATGTGGATTATTTATTTGTTTACTATGTTTCTGCTACTACCAGAATGGAAGCTATGTAGGAAAAGAGTATATTAAACAATAAATGTGTTCCCTGCTGTACCTCTCTACCAAAAATAGTGCGGTGTATACAGAAGTCACATAATAACTATTTACTAGAAGAATGAGTGAATAAATCATTCAACTTACTTAGATACAGTGAGAAAAATTGTGGGACATGGACTACAATTTTTAAAACAAGAATTAAGTAGAAAAAATAACTCGGAAGGTCAGTGAGCTTAGATGAACTTTACACTCCACAACTTTGTAACACTCCTCTCTGATAGAAAATTTAGGTAGATTGTCTGATTTACATTGAAACGTTCTCTGGGTCACATTGCTTCCAGAATGACCATTATTGTTCTGGCCAGTGAGGTTCTGACTTTATAGCTGAACCTGGTCAGCCTTCTCTCAGCTTCTGACACCACGGGCACTGAGGAAGCTGAAGACCAAGGAACGAATCACAGAAGCCATCTACCTTTAGGGCATCCTGTTTCCTTTAATTTAACACTGCAGATGACAAGATGGTAGAAGACAAATAGTCCCTGGTTCCTCTGATCCTTGAACCACAGTTCAGAAGAGCCACATTAAATAAATTACTTAATTTTTAAATAGATTTTGAGCAAAATTTATTCGGAGTTATTTTATATAGAAAATGACTATCACTGAGTGAATATTTACTTCTCATCCCCTTGACTCTTATTGCTGGGGAATACTAGAAATATATGGACATATATGGGAACTCAGAGGCAGCTGGGAAATATTGTGAGGTTGAATGTGTCCAAGCTTAAGGTGGATTTAAGCTTACACTCTTAATATATATTTGGTCTCCTGTCAATCATTTTAGTTCACCTGGGACTCGAGTCTCTTTCTCTATTAATTACCAAAAGTCAGTTTCTACTGTGAGATGTTCTGTTCTTGTCATTTTATTCATTGTTTTATTTTGTTTTTAATAGAGTGGAGAAAGAATATGCTTTTAAATAAATAAGCACAGACACTAAACTTTAAGTGCTCGTTACAGTATTTTAGTTGAGTGTCCATGTTCAAACATTTTGTTTAAAAGTGACAACACTTTGCAAACTGTTTAATGTGACAACATTTTGCCAACTGTGAATTCCAAGTCAGTTATCCCTAAGTGAGCTGTGCGAGTTTTCAAAGGCTTTAAATAGATAAGCTAGCTTACTTCTCTTAATCTACCCATATGTTGATTCTCAGCTCTGAGGAAAAAATCTGCAGCTAGATATTTTTTCCTGTCTGCTTCTCATTTGCTGTGAACTACAACCACAAACTCTTTTGAAAATACATATGGCAACTGTCCAGTCCCATAGTTTCTGTGACTGTTTTCATCTGATCAAGGAAAAATGGGCATGCGTTTCCTGTTGGACAGTGTAGGAATTCCTCTCTCGTGGTTTGTTTTCTAGTCCCTTGCTCTTCTGTTGGCCTCTGTAGCTAAGATTTGCCGATTTTAGATGATTTACTCGTTTTGTCTTCTATTACAGATTTCCATTTTTCTGGGTACCTGGGTGGCTCAGTTGGTTAGGTGCCATGCTCTTGACTTCAGCTCAGGTCATGGTCTCACAGTTTGTGGTTTTGGGCCCTGCATTGGGCTCTGCACTGACAACCAGGAGCTTGCTTAGGATCCTGTCTCCCTATCTCTCTGTCCCTCCCCTGCTCATGCACTCTGTCTTTCTCTTTCAAAATAAAAAGATGAACTTAAACCAAATTCCAGTGTTCAACCCACCTTACATGACTGACTTCTAGAAATCATTCGAACGTTCTTTTTTTATTTTTATTTTTTTCTGGCATCGGAATCTATTTGACATTCACATTACTACAAAGCAACAGTTATGACATTCCTATATTTTCACTTCTGAACATTTATATGTTGTAATTTTGTCATTTGTGTTCTTAGTAATTAATGAGTAAGATCTTGGAAATATAAAGATACTTATTGAAGTATCTTTAGTTATATATTATAAATATTATGTTTAAATATCTTATAGAAGTATGCTTATACATAATAGTACATTTTTATATCATAAACATTTTACCTATGTGTGTTTAAACATGCTAAACACATCCATGTGTTAAAAGTTTAAAATATAAAATTATTTTAAATGTTTTTAAAGTTGTAGAAAACTGGATATAATCTTTGTGAAAGAAAGTATTTGATATCAGAGACTAAGTTAAAAACACTATAAGAGAGCTGTGATAATTATGGAGACCAAAAACCAGATGGGAGAAAGAAATTTGGATGAAATTAACCTTAGATTAAAAAATGTAAAAAGTAGGGGCACTTGGATGGCTCAGTCGGTTAAATGTCTGTCTCTTGAACTCGGCTCAGGTTATGATCTCATGGATTGTGAGTTTGAGCCCCACATTGAGCTTGGGATTTTCTCTCTCCTCTCTTTCTGCCTCTCTCTCTCTCTCTCTCTCAATATATAAACTTAATTTTAAAAATGTAAAATGTATTCTCTTGTGATTGAAAAGGGGTCCTCATAGGATTTTCACACAGCCTAATAGCACCTCATTGCTTTTTAAATTTCCTTTTTCTTTTTTTAACTTTCCCATAAGATGAGATAAGGAAATGTATATGCACGATGTATATGCACGAGAAACTTGAAAAAGTGAATCAGTTTGATCCTCTGATCAGTTTCAAGTTGGAAATTGTCAGGCTGTCTGATCAAATACATTCTAAGGTCAATATATATCTACTTAGTTTCTCCAAGTAGTACTCAAGCTGTGTCCCCCTCCTCTTACACAGAATTAAATAGTCTTGAACCTCTATGATTATGGATGAATCAATGTTGCAAAGTTCTTCAGACTAAAGACAATTGTGTACTTTTTTTTTTTTAAATCAGAGAATGGAGCAATTTGAAAACTTTTTTGTTGCTTGACTAGACTCAAAGCATAAGACAAATCCAATTAAGCTTAGATGATAAGTGAACCAGACAATTTATAGTGTTTACACATGTGCTTGAAATAATGGTTCAGTTAACAACTCTATTCATTAGAAACTGCAAGGCTCTCAGATTCTTTTTTAAGACTGGTAGTTTCTCCACTTAACCTTGCACTGCTTTTACTTTGAATATCTCCCTGTTCAGATATTCAAAGTAATCACTGTTCAGAAGTAATCACTCTCCTGAATATAATGTTTATCATTCCCAAGCTTATTTTTTAAGTAACAATAATTGTTTTTATCCAACAAGAATATTTGGCTGGATCATTGTCAATATGGCATCACTGCTATCCCTTTAAAGGTCTTCAAAGGTCCCTGCAGTGAGGAGGAGAAACAAAGAACGATGTCTCGGAGTTCTGTTTTCCACATGGCCCTGTCTTAGAGTTTGCCAATGAGTGGCACTCCAGTGATATTTGGAAGGTAAAAAAGGCGGTGAATAGGGTTTTCTGAAGGTACTTCTAGACAGACACTGAGTAGACTGCAAACAAGAAGATTACAACAGCTTTCTGGCAAGCTCACCTGCTTTAGTGCTGTAGGCAATTTAAATGTCAAGTAATGGCTTCTTGAGAATCAGTGTTGCCTGCTGGGATAGTCAGGGCCTTCCCTTGGTTCTGAGACTTTCAATGCTTTCAAAATAACCTTGAAAACTACCAGCTCTGTTGTTATAACTGAGATTGTCACCAGTGGATTTACTAATTAGATTCTCCCAGCCCTTTCCATTGTTTTTTTTTTTTTTTAATGCCTCTTATCTTTTGTATCAAAGTCCTTAATACTTGGAATATAATGTGGCTTTTAATTTCCTGATCAAACTCTACCAGATAAAAATAGTGAGTATTGTTTTATATGATTTTAAACTTTTTACAAATGGCAATCTACTATACTTACCCTTCCTCAATTTACTTTTTCACTCATTTTTATTCTTGAGATGAATTCAAGTTAATACATGAAGTTTTAGTTCATTCCTTTTAATTGACATATAATATGCTAATATTTTATTTACTGCAAATTACTCATTCATTTTTTGATTAAGGTGTATTTACGTGGTTGCCAAAACTTTATTATTATCAGTGATGTTATAATGAAAATCTTTTTATTTTGTTTTATTTTGTACACACAAAAATAATATGGTTTAAGGATCTGTACTAAGAGTAGCATTAATTACTCCAGTGATATGAGAGTTTTGTAAGTTCTAAATACCCACAAACCTGGTAATGGTAAACTTTAAAATTTGTCAATATGATGAGTATTTAATAGCACTTAATTATTATTTTAATTTGAAATTTAAAAATTCCTAGCAATGAAAAACCTAAATTTAGCTGCTTTTAAATGTACTATAACATTATAAATTTTGCTTACATGTATATTTTTGCCTAAAAAGCTATTTCATAAAAACTGATGAAGGCACTTTAGTAAGCTATTGACTATTATACCCATATGAAATACATATGAAATAGGAACTGTTTGTTTAAGGATGAATTCTTCTTACTACACTGTGTTTTGGCAATGGGATTCATTTTTTTAATTTTCAAATGTTTTGAATTAAACTTCCAGTTAAAAAAAATAAAAGAATTTCTATCACTTCTCTCTAAAAGCAGCCAAATGTTGCAAAGAACAAAATAATTATAAACCTTATCTCCAATAACCTAGGAAACAGCCACAAAACCCGATGACAATGATTGCAATTTTATATTTGGATCTATTTAAGGGAGAACACCAAGTGAAAAACATACCTTTATAGAACTAGAGCAAACTTCAAAATTCTGCTAATGTAAATGGGCCTAATTTTTTCCCTATACGTGGGCCAGCAAAATTTGGGGATGGATGGCTTGAGACAGTATCTCTGAGTCCAGCGAACTTCATCACAGGGTAGAGATGAAGTAGAGTCAAGTCATTGCTTAAGAATAAAGGCAAAAGCATACATTTCCAAATATGCAAGAATTCACAGCACAATGATACCATCAGGATGATGAAATCTGGCCAACGAATAGATGACTATATAAAGTACAGAAAAATATCTAGAAACTAGTATTGAATCCCTTTAAATACAGAAATATTGCTAAACAATTATGGACATTTTGGTTGTAGTATAAAATGTAATTACTATCAACTAAGAAAGCATGACCAGAAATGGTGAGAAAATCAGAGAGTTAGCCAGACTCCAGATCTCAGAAGGTATTATGATCCAGGGCAAGCATTATTTTGCTGTAATTGCTAAAAGGAGTTTTAGATTGGTGGGTGTTGGGTCAAGGGAGTAGGAGTCAAGTATGACTCCAAAAGTTTGACAGGAGCAATTTCAAATGAAGTGTCATTTACTGAAATGAAGAGAAAGAGAAGAAGAGAGAAGCCAGTTTAGGTTGGAGGGTATATAAAAAGTTTGACATATGTTGTGTCTCCCCTAAATTTATATTTTGAAGCCATAACCCCCAATGTGATGGTATTTGGAGACAGGGCCTTGTGGATGTAATTAGGGTTGGATGAGTTATAAGGATGCAGACTTTGTGATAGGATTAGTGCCCTTAGAAGAAGAGATAGCCGACTTTGTTTGCTCATACATATGCAAGTTCTCTCTGCCCTCTCTCAGTCTCTCTCTTTCTCACTCTCCTGTCACCACATGAGGACATGGCAAGAAGGTAGAAAGCCAGCAAGAGCTCTCACCAGGAACCAAATTGGCACACTGTGATCTTGCATCCTGCAAGAACCATGAGATGATAAAATTCTATTATTCAAACCACTCAGTCTATGGTATCTTGTTATGGCAGCTCTGGCATTCGACAATAGTCTATGTTAATTTTGAGATGCCTTCTATACTGGCAGGAAGTTGTGTATATGATACTGGACTTCAGGGGAGAGTTCGGTCCAGAGATACGGGTTGGGAAGTTATCATTTACAGTTGACATTTAAAGTCAACTGAAGATTTACTGCTTAAGGATACTGTGTGTTCTATTCGTGCCGTGCAATTCTTATTTCTAGGGAAAGAAATGGGATTGGTAAAGTGTGCTTGGAGTCTAATTGTTTTTAAGAAGTTCTGCCTGTTATTTTCTCAGCATACTTGGTTTTATACATAATGATTCATTTTGTGCTTTCTACCTATTTCTAGATATAACCATTCCAGAAGATACTTCTATTGCTTCTCTTTCTTTAATTCAGTGAGTCAAATCTCAAAGCCAAAATCTTGTAATTAAGTTTATATTTCTCCCTACTTTGCTTTCTGTATGACAAAAAGATACTACAAAGGCAAATATATACTTAGAATGGCCCAACACAGTGTACACAGGAATGATAAGGTTTATGCTTATTGACCTGGCATGATTATTAATAGCATTCCCATTCAGTCTCTAAAGTGTACTGGTTTCATTTTTTTTTAATTTTTAAAAATATTTATTTATTTTTGAGAGAGATACAGAGTGCGAGTGAGGGAGAGGCAAAGAGAGAGGGAGACACAGAATCCATACCAGGCTCCAGGCTCCAAGCTGTCAGCACAGAGCCCCATGTGGGGTTGGAACCCACAAACTATAAGATCATGACCTGATGGAAGTTGGTGCTTAACTGACTGAGCCACCCAGATGCCCCATTTTCTTAATTTTTCTATTTAAATCTAGTTGATACACAATGTCACAGTAGTTTTAGCTGTACAACATAGTGATTCAACATCTCCATAGGTAACTTACTTGTAGGGTGCTAGTGGTTTGAGTGATAAATTTTATGGTCATCTTAACAATAGTAGATATTCTTCACAATTCTAAATTAGGTAAGTGTGAGCTTATAGATTTCAACTGAAACTATGTTGGTCTATGATTGTGTTTCACACAGTTGAGTAATATGAAGCCATTTTTTAAAGGAAAAAATTCTTTAATTTTTAAGTGTTTATTTACTTTTGAGAGAGACAGAGAGACTGCAAGTTGGGAAGTTGCAGAGAGAGAGAGAGAGAATCCCAAGCAGGCTCCATGCTGATCGTGGGGCTCCATCCTCCAACTGTGAGATCATGACCTGAGCCTAAATCAGGTCAGGCACTTACTGATTCAGCCACACAGGCACCCCTAAAAGGAAAATATTCTTGAAGACTCCTGATGTTAATTTAAATTAATTATATCAGCAAATAGCAGCAAATATAAAATTTAATATAGAAGTCTTATTATTCTATGTAACAAAGCTGGATTTTTAAATTAAATGACAATGAAATCCTTATAAAACCTTAAAATTCAAGCCAACAATAATATTAAATATGAAAGATGATGCTTTGCAGAAATGAAACTTCCTCTTAGAATATGCTACAGTACTTATGCAAGTTTTTTGAGTTTTTCCAGAAATTTCCTCTTTTGAAATAAGTGTGGCATCATTATTCACAAAGCACAGCATGGCATCATTTGGCCTTCATTTGGTATGAAAACATCACTTCATTATTAAGCCTACCTTTGTTCTTTACTCACTATTTATAAGCAAATTTGTGTGTGTTTTTTATCATAATGCAAACATTGCTACTAAAATTATTTGGTAAGACTTGATTATATGGCGGTTCTCCAGTTGGCTAGAATATACCTGTATAATTTTTTTATAACTTTATCCAGATGAAAACACAAAATTTGAAATAGTATTTCAGATCTCCAATAAGAAATTTGTGGAACAACAGGAATATATAAATTTTTATTTGCAAGATACTGCCTAAGGGTTTAAATCTAAGAATTTGGTACAAATGATGAGTGAACATAAAAAAAATACTCATTCTTACTGGAAACAATGAAAATTGTAGCAGATGTCAATTATCAGGATTTGGGGGGTTCAGGGAAACACTGCTCTTGGGATTTTAACTGGGTACATTTCTTGAAAGCTGATTGATGTGTATTACAAATGTAAAAATGTGCACAGCCTTTGACTAACTAGCTTCTGTTACTAAAGCTGTATTATAAGAACAGGCTTAAGAAAATTCACATAGATACATAATTAACATAGTACTTGGCACATAGTATATATTTGATAAATATTTTATATTCACACACACCCACGCACACACTCACACACACAACACATGTACTTGTGTCACTCAATTTGCTAGATGCTAGGTATTCGATAAGTCCCTGCCCTCAAGAAGCTACAGTTTAGTAGTGGAGACATATTAAAAATTGTACAAACATGTAGCAATGGTGGCAAGGACTATCTAAGGGAGACATGAGTGCATTTAACAGAGGTATTTAATATAAAGGGATCAACAGTGGCTTCTCTCAGGAAGGGTCCTTTAAGCTGAAAGCTGAACGGTGAATACATGTTAACCAGAGAAGTGGGGGGTTTCAGTCAGAGAAGTAATTCAATCAGAGAAGTAATCAGAGAAGTGCAAAGTTCCTGTGGTAGGAAGAGACCCAGTGAATACAAAGTACCAACAGGACACCACTGTGGTTTGTGGCTAAAATGTTGAGAATAGGGGGAATGTGGCCAATAAGGCAGGAAAGGACAAGAAAACACCAATGGTTTCTCTTTTTCTCAGGGTTTTGTTCTTTTTCTCAAAAAATTAAGGTTTCCTTTCATAGCTTTAAAGAGTTTCAAACGTAAGTAGAACTGTCTTTGGAAAAGATTGCTTCAACTCTGAGAAAACAGATTGTTGAAAATTTGTTAAAGTAATGAAGTTAGTTATAATTGTGTTCTTTACAGCATTTTTCAATCATAATGAAAAATGGAAAACAGCTGAAATGTACAATAGGGGTTTATTTAAATGAACTTTAGTGCATTCATACAGTGAAGTATTTTGAAGTTGTTCAAAATTATAATACTGTAGAACTGTATTTATTGACATGAAGAATTGTCCCAATATACTAAATGAAGACTCACATGACAATAAAATATTTCTTTTCTTACCTCAGACTGGTGTGGTTCTCAGGACAAAATATAACCACTTACATAAAGTATTGGCCAAATGCAGGTCGAGATAGGAGGAAAGAATAAAGTCAGCAGTTAGCTAGCAAATTTGTTGCTCTTTTAAGGGAACATAAAACAATAGCCTATGTAGCCTTGATGTACTATTTGACCCACTTAGGAAGTTTTATTTATTTATTTATTTATTTTTGCTTTACAGAAAAATAAAGAGGCATAGGAAGTTAGGGATCATCAATACAAGAAATCATTTGACTGAATAAATAAATGTAATTTTTTCCAAGATACTTTCCTCCCTAAAACTGTTTTAACTTAGCTTCCTCAAGAAGAAAGGGAAAAAGAAAAATGCAATAATATGACTTCAGAATAAATAAATAAATAATGGAAGAATTTCAGAACAGAATGAAGCTTTGAACTATCCAATCTGCTCGAGACCACAAATTGTGCAAGGAACAGGGAATAATTTATCTCATGAGTTTTCTTCCAATCAGGAGCAAAATACAACATGAGGCTTTCTTATGGATTTCAACATAACTAATCATATACCTCGAAGCAATCTAGAAGCGAAGATATATGAAAAATTCATAAAGAAATTATATGCATAGTATGTTCAGCTCAATTTTTATTTCATACAAAATTTTGAAAGAAAAATCAGAATTATTTTGATGTAATAATTCACATTCTAATTCTTAGTGTATCAGTACAACTAACAAATCAATGCCTGAATTACTCTCAAATGTCACTTTGCTTAAACGTTTTCGATGTAGGAAAGTTTCTGATACCTTTTTTCCAACAGAGGGTTGCTTTCCATTTTATCTTTTTTCTCTGTATCTTCCTATTTCCTAATATATTTCAGAGAGTCAAAATATGTTGCTGCTGATGTAACAGACTCTTTAAGCTAAAATGAACTTTGACACAAACCCAGGCTTTGTGTTGAAGATTTGATTTGGATAATGAATCAGAAGTAAAGCAACACTCTGTAAGTATGGATTGTTAAAAGTTCAGGCCTTTGAGTAGAACAGACCTGGGTTTCCATCACAACTTCACCAATTCAGAAGCAGTATTCTTGGAGAATTTACTTAACTTCTCCAAGTGTATTTTACGTCATGTTACTACTGTGTTTAAAACCCTTCGAAAGCTCCTTATTCCACTGAGAATAAAATTCAAGATCTTTTAAACTTGCTCCTGTGTTTCACATGATCTAGGCTTTGATTCTCTCTGTGACCTTCCCCTTCTCACTATGGAGCGGCCTGTGGAAGGGCCACTCAGGGAACCCCATGTGCCCTGCAACCTTCCCTTCTTGCCGTTTACTAGCTAATATATGCAGTATGCTCATGCATTGGTTCCTAAATATTTTTTTTAATTCCTATGAACATCTAAAGACAGCATCAAGTGTCTATAGTCTCTAAAAATAGTTTCTTTTTTAAAAAAAAAAAAAGCATTCTATGCTGGAATATTCCAAATAGCATATTATGAATACTCCTTATGTCAACAGTCCCATTTCTCAGGCTCTTCAGTCTTAATAATAATTTGATCAATCTTTTGAAATAGTAAAAATGTCAGTGGGGCCTGTCTGGTATGCATCAGCTCAAATCAGCTATCTAGCAGAAAAGGTAAAGTTGTAAATACACAGAAAAGAACTTTTTATTAAAACAATTTTTTTGGTTTTGTATATTGTTATGCACTATTATGATGACTAAGCTAATTCTTCAGTCAGTGGTTGAAATATGTTATTAAACGTAAAAGTAACTACAGTGGGTATCATAACCATGAAGCAAAAACCAATAAGACTTCCAGGTACAGTATCCTTGACTTTGTTGAACCCTCTAAATCAGTGCAGTAACTGCCTGTCTTTAGACTATGCAAGAAAAATAAACTCCTATTTTTCTAAACCTTTGTAAATCTTGTTTGCTGCTCTATACATGTGAAATCATTCCTAGTTGATACAAATGACAATTCAGTTGCATCAAAGCCTATCACAATCAATTCATGCTAGCATCTTCAGTGTTTATTGATTCTGTAGTTTGGATCATATTTGGTGTGTAAATTAGTTTTTTTATTGCTGCACAATAACAAGAAAGATGAGTTTGTTGTTTTAAGGAAAGTTGTGCATTACTCAAAAACACAGTTCTAGAGTAATAAACTCTGAACTGGAGTGAATATTCAAAGAGTGAGTAGAACACTGGACCACTAAATAGATGACCAGATTTTGAATCCTTGTTTTGCTGCAATTGCTCATAAGGTTTGTGAATGTCAGCCCTGACATTTCTAGGCTGTGTTCTTCAAATGGGGAATATAGGACACACAAGATGATCTGATAGATATGAGAGGAAAATATAACTTCTGTATTTTCAAGTCATTACTTATGCATTTTCATTTTGTGTATATATATTTTTATTTAAAAATTTTTGTTTTATTTTTAGAGAGAGAGAGAGAGTGAGTAGGGGAGAGGAGCAGGGGGAATGGAGGGAAAGAATCACAAGCAGGCTCCAAGCTCAGTATGGAGCCTGATACAGGGCTTGATCCCACAACCCTGCGATCATGAACTCACCCAAAAACCGAGTTGGATGCTCAACTGACTGAACGACCCAAGTGCCCCTTATGTATGTGTTTTATAAGAAGCATTCCATAGTAGTATATAAATATATTCTGGGGCATAAGCTCAAATGTGTTAGTGATAAGAACGTGTGATCTGAAGATTTTGAAGACTACCACACTCATAAATCTTTCATTTTTAAGTTAAAGAAATCATTGTTTTTAAGACACTGACTTTATGGGGTCCTAAAGGTTCTTCAAAAGTGGTTAGAATGAGGAAAACATGGGCAATGGGAGGTTCATGGAAATCCAATCTATTGGGCTCTGCCCTTCTAGCTCCTTTTTACGTCTCTTTTGTACATTACACGCCTGGGTTATATTTCTTCAAGTTCAGACACTTAGAGTCTGAAGGACACCTGACTGCATAATATCTAAGGTTTCAACAAGATCTAATCTTTGATCATCTAGGGTCTGAGTTGCCCTCTATTCTGGAGGTAAAACAGTAACAAACATTAAACTCATACATAGACAATTTTCTTGTTTGGGACCCTGTGTTATAGCCTCTAGGCTCATGATCTAATTAGTACTATGAATCACATGTGTGAGAAGACAACTAACAACATATGTGCAGTCTGAATGGTGGATACAAGTGTGATAGTGATCAACCATAGGGAACAGGTGTCTTCCAGGTGAAATCATACTGAAAAGTGTCTCTTAAGGGGTCACTAAGGGCATCTCATGTGAGTTTCTACCCCATGCCATATTTTAATGAAACTTTTAATACTACCCTAAAATAGTTGCTTTCTATAGGTCTTGATTGTAAAGTTGCCTAATGCAGGTGTTTTAAAGTTTTATTTAAAATAAAGGCACATGGGGCACCTGGGTGGCTTAGTCGGTTAAGCATCTGACTTTCGCTTAGGTCATGATCTCGCGGATCGTGGGTTCGAGCCCCGCTTCGGGCTCTGTGCTGACTGCCAGCTCAGAGCCTGGAGCCTGTTTCAGTCTGTGACTCCCTCTCTCTCTGACCCTCCCCTGCTCACGCTGTCTCTCTCTCTCTCCTAGAAATAAATAAAACATTAAAAAAATTTAAAAAAATAAAATAAAATAAAATAAAGGCACATAACCAGATTTTGGTGATAGTGCAAAGTAGTGAACAGCCTAGACCCTAACTGCCTGGACCTTCTTGATGAGAATCAAGTGCAGGGCCGCTTTCCTCATAAAAACAGCATGTCTATTTCACTTTCTTACCAATTTATCCCCAAGAAGTAAATACAGATGCAACATTTCTTGGATTTTTTCCTTCCCATCCATTTCATTAGAATCAACTCAAGTAAGTTTGTGAAATCTACAAGAAAAAGCAGCTTGCAGCTTGTATGGTCAAGATTTTCTGCCAAAGTTTTGGCATGTACAATAAACAAACAGTATGAGAGGAAATAAACTGATAACATGAGTCATGACTATTACCAGAGGCAATTCTGAATCATTTCCAAAGTGTGTTAATCTGTTTAAGATTACAAAGTCAGGAGACACACATGTAAACTATTTTTCAGGCAATACCTCTTCACAAGATTGTCCTGGGGAATTAAGTGGCAGAGATGGTACGGATGCACTTGTAATTGGAAATGGCTCTCCATGGCAATGAACCTGACTTTGTGCTTTAATGAAGGGTTGGGGTGCACAGTGAGAGAAAACACATTCTGCCCGTGTCTGCACTCATCTGAGGGAGCATTATTCCCTGCAGAGAACCTTTTGCACTCCTGCAACTAGTTTTGCCTAGCTTCTTATTTTCCTAAGATATCCTTATGTTCCCTAGCCAGAGTAAAACACGTGTTTCTCCCTCTTGGGTTGAAATTTGAATACCAAAATCCAGTGGTCAATGGGCAACTTTGTTTATAAAGCAACACATCTTTTTTCATATATGGATATTCATGTATGAGTATTTTCGTACTATCAACCAGCCTTAATGCCTGACTAAATAATTGCTAAAAAATTATTTGCTCCAGAAAAGGAGAGAATGGAAAAAAAAAAAAAAAAGACTTTATAAAGGTTTTGTCCTAAAATGTGCCATTGAAAACAGAGGCCTTGTGTGAGTGTGTGTGTGTGTATGCATAGAAAGCTCAAGCCCCAGAAGTGCTTCATATTTAGAGTCTTGACATTAGCAAAATATTCAAAGAAATATAAACATATGGAGTCCAAGACCTAATACTCAAAAGTTTGGGGAAAGATGCTTCCCCTGTAATTTTTACATTTTAGAGATCACAAAAATTTGGGCATTTCTTTACTTTTTACCCTTTTGGGGGTCTTTGAACATATAAGAGCCCTGGTATTTACTTTACTCTGAAAGCCTTGAATTATGGGCGCATTTGTTGCCTCTTAACTATGTAATGCCTGGTTCTCTACACTTCGATGCAGAAATTATATCTCTCCCAGAGTCCACAAACCCACCGGAGAAATGATTACTGTATGTTTGTTTTTATGGTTTTCCCCTTTAATGGACCTACAAAAATGAGGAGAGAGACCAAGTGGAGAATCAAGGAAAGGACTTGGAGGGAGCCCAGCTTCTAAAGTTGGCATCACCGACGACAGCAGCCCCGTCACTCAGCACTCTTGGTTTCTTTATTTTCTTGCCAGGCTGTAGTGTCTGCTTGTGTACACAATTTCTTGGTTTCTGAATGCCCATCACACTCTGAGTAGAGAAAGCAGGGACCTTCTTTTATCTAAAAACCTCTTGACCTGTCCATTTATAGTGAGTGAGCTTTCATGGTAGAGCGAAAGTGGCTGGAGAGTAAAGAGAGAGACAAGAGGTGTTGCCTGTTTGAGCCACTCGGGAAGTCCCTGTGCTGGGTCAGTGCTCGCACCTACGTAGAAGAACTGTACCATTTATCATCCAGACTGGACCACTTCTGTCTGAGAAAAATGCTAAACCGGACAGGCACTGAGTCCTCCCTGGCAAACTGGAGTCACGTAATAGGTATTCATTAATTATTTGTTGAAAGAATGAATAGATGAACAAGAATATTGCTCATCATACATCATATCCTTGTCCTAAGGGGTGCCATGGACAAAGGTCAGGAAGTCACTTGGGCTGTTTCCTATGGCAATCCAATGGACAGAAGTACTGAGGTGATGAGTTTGGTTTTTTATAAGGCCCGACCTTGACACTGAAGACATAGGATCTGTAGCCATGTAAGCCATCAGACACTAGCACAACATGTCTTAGTATGTAGTAATTCAATATATTCTCAAAGTAGAAACATTAATTATTTTCAAATAAATATTTACTTCATTTTATTTTATTTTTATAAGTAGAAGAAAGTGAGATCAAAACAAAAACAAAACAGGGACACCTGGGTGGTTCAGTTGCTTAAGCGTACAACTTCAGCTCAGGTCACAATCTCACGGTCTATAGGTTCAAACCCCACATCCAGTTTGGTACTGACAGCTCAGAGCCGGGAGCCTTCTTCAGATTCTGTGTCTCCCTCTCTCTCTGCCCCTCCCTTGCTTGCACTGTCTTTCTCTCTCTCTCTCTCAAAAATAAATAAAACATTAAAAACAAAAACAAAACAAACAAAAAGATTCTGTAGAAAAACAGGGTTTCAAATGGGAGTATAAAGACCTCAGCCCTAGCCCTGCTTCTTCATTCAATTTACTCTGAAATAGTAGGAAACTACCTATATTTCTGTAATATCTTACCTGTAAAATGAATAAAATAAGGCCCCTAATAATGTCAGACTTTCTCAGCCTTGCCTATTTACTTAAATGGGCTCTTTTTAAAAAGACTGACAGATTATAGGTCAAAAGTTTTCTTTTCCCAAAACAGAGCACTGATGGGGGGAGGGGGGTGTTTATTTCAAATAAAGGCAAACATTCTCTCACACTAGAAATGGGACATAAATGCAGTATGATAATCTAGAACGCAAGGTTGTAGGTGGGCTTTCTGGGTTCAGAGTTCAGAAGCAACAAGGGTAGTCAGGAACTGCCCCTACAGGGCAAACAAAGGATACAAAGGACACAAGTTCCCCCACCCCCCACCCCCACCAGCCCACCCCATTAGTCAGGGCTGGAATCAGGTCCCCCTGCCTGTTGCCAGTGACCTGGTGCAGCTCTCCTGATTTGAGAGGAAGCTGAAAATTTCTCCTCCCAATTACTATGACTTGTATGGGGTTTTGGTTTCAGGAGCCCTGCAGCCTGCAAAGGGATCAGGCACAGCCAATCTGGAGCTGAGGCAAACTGCTGCTGAATTAGAGGCCAGATCTGCAAACCTTCGATGTCAATGTGCGCTGTGAACTGCCTTTAAAACCACTGTCCGAGGCCGAGGGTCCAGGGAGTTGGGTAGAGACACGTGCAAAACCTGCAAAGACAGGGAGACGGAGGCGAAGAGGGGAGCTGACAGAGAGGAACAAATGTAAGGATCCATCCAAATTAAAATTAATCTGCAGGGGCACCTGGGTGGCTCAGTGGGTGAAGCGTCTGACTTCAGCTCAGGTCATGATCTCACAGCTGGTGAGTTTGAGCTCCATGTCGGGTTCTGTGCTGACAGCTCAGAGCCTGGAGCCTACTTTGGATACTGTGTCTTCCCCTCTCTCCACTCCTCCCCCCACTCACACTCTGTCTCTGTTTCTCTCTCAAAAATAAAATAAACATTACAAATTAAAAAAATTATTTAAAAAATAAAATAAAATAAATCTGCAAATGCAAATTTTCAAACATGAAGAAAATGAATGCTAAAAATGCCAAAGAATAAACAATTGAAAACCCATTCATTCATTCCTTAACAATAATCTGACAAAAATTTCAAAGTAAGTATGCAGTGGAAGAGCCCGGGGGTTCAGTAGGTTAAGAGACTAACTCTTGATTTTGTTTGGCTCAGGTCACAATCTCACAATTTATGGGTGGGAGCCTCGCATCAGGCTCTGTGCTGACAGTGCCCCAAGCCTACTTGGGTCTCTCTGCCCCTCCCCACTCATGCTTTCTCTCTCTCTTTCTCTCTCTTTCTCAAAATAAAATAACATAAAATATGCTGTGGATTTCCAAGGAAATGCAAGTGTACCTTGTTTCTTTAAAAAATGACAATGTATGAAACTAAACAGTCAAAAGGAACCATAAAACAAAAAAACCAAGTTTAAATTCTTGAAAATAAAAGGTATAATTATTAAAATTAAAAATAATGTTATATATGGGATACACTTAAGACTGGATATGGTCACAAGGGAAATTAACAAACTGGAATATGGTACCATAGTGAGTTAAAGATATAAAGATATGAAGAGCAGTTAAGAAATATTGTGGATTAAATTGAAACACTCCAATATTGATCTAATAAGAATTCCAGAACAGATTGAAGGAAATGTCAGAAAATCAGGATTTGGAGAGGTAACTATTGACAACTTCCAGAACTGAATTTATTCTCCAAAAAGAAGCACAATAAAGAAAAAAAGTAAATCCACACCTAGATACCTGACTATACCCCGGATCATCAATTATAAACAGATCATCTAAAAACCTGCCACAGAAAAAAAAATATTTTTCTTGCAAATAAATGACATTTAAACTAACAGCAACTTTTTTTTTTTTTTTGCCAGAATTATTTGGCATTGATTCATGCCAGAAGTGAGTAGAATTCTGTCTTCTCAAAGAGAGGAAATATATCTGTCAACATAGGATTTTATTCCTAGCCAAGTTATTCTTCATGGGTAAGGAAAAAATGATGTTTGCAAACATTTAGAAGTAAATAAAGCTATCACTCAAGTGGTCATTAAAGAGTGGAATTGTGGTAAAATAAAAACGAATGCAGAAGAAAGTGTTGATCCTATGAAATGATAGTGTGTGCTAACATTGGTAAAATCTGTCCAGAACTAATTAAATATTAACTCTGGAGACAAACATTAAATCATTTTTTGTTTGATTAAAAGAAGGCAAAATTAC
Organism: Hyaena hyaena; assembly: GCF_003009895.1. Classification (NCBI taxonomy): domain Eukaryota; kingdom Metazoa; phylum Chordata; class Mammalia; order Carnivora; family Hyaenidae; genus Hyaena; species Hyaena hyaena. Next base: position 58,373 of record NW_024081858.1, on the reverse strand, counting down.
AACGGTGAAAAACAATAATATTGTGGAAGTAGAGGTTGTTAAATGGGAATGTAAGGCATGCTAAAAGTCTTCTTGTGGTTGGATGGATAGAAACTATTTAAAAGAGATGCATATGCATCTTAAAAAATCCCTAAGAGAATATAAGTAAAAATCTATAATTTCCTAATAAGTATAGAAAAAAATGGATATATATTATATAGTATATGATATGTTTGTATATTTAATATTTATATATCTTAATATATGTATAAAAGGAAGGACAATAACAAGAACACAAAATAAAAGGGCAGAAATAACTCTAAATCTGTCAGTGATCACATTAAAATTAAATATGTAAAACTATCCTACTAAAGAGATTGGCAATTTGTAAAGAAAACAAAGAAAGTAAAATTAACCAAGGTGTTCTCATCAGAAACACTCCTAAAGCAAAACCACACAGAAAGGCTGAGTATAAAGTGATGGGAAAAGATACACCTTGTAAATTACTAACCTCAAAGTAGCACAGCAATATTAATCTCAATCAAATAGAATTTAAATGAAAGAGCATTAAGTGAAATGGCAATTTCATATGGATAAGATCACAAACATAGGTGAATAGCTTCAAAATGTATTAAGCAATAAGTAACAAGTAAAGGAAAATGGACTAATCTATACCCACAATGGATTATTTTCGCACACTTAGCAGAGACTGACCAAGCAAGTTGGTAAATATATGGAGACTCAGGGGCTTGTTAACATGAGTTATTGCAATAATCCCCTAACTGGTCTTTCTGCTTCCCCTGTTGTCTACTTTGTGGCAAGATTATATTCTTCAGCTTGCTGGTTCTGTACGATGTGTTATGCTATCCAAGAGGTAAAGTGTCCCCAATATTCTATTTTGTTTCTCTCAAAATATTCTTTTTTTTTTTTTAATTTTTTTTTTAATGTTTTTTATTTCTAGGAGAGAGACAGCATGAGCAGGGAAGGGTCAGAGAGAGAGGGAGTCACAGACTGAAACAGGCTCCAGGCTCTGAGCTGGCAGTCAGCACAGAGCCCGACGCGGGGCTCGAACCCACGAACCGCGAGATCATGACCTAAGCAAAAGTCGGACGCTCAACCGACTAAGCCACCCAGGCGCCCCTCTCTCAAAATATTCTTACCAATTAGACTTTCTGTTTCAACTCTAAAATTTGCTCATCAGGTTCTAAAACTCAGACACCTTGTTATAGACTTTGAGAAATACCTTAAATTTAGAGATTAACTCGTGGAGAATTGACATTTTCTACAACATTGAATCTATCCAGGAAGAGTATACCTCTGCGTTTAGTAAGGTTCACTTTAACATCCCCAGAAAAGTTGTATAATTGTCTTCATATCATCAGTATGCTGTCTAGAAGACAAGTATTCAATATAAAACTGCTAGTAGTTAAAGGTATAATATGGCAACCTATCTTACTCTGTTGCTTTGGCTAATGATGCTCTGAATGGCTTCATCCAGCTTTTTCAGGTAGGTACACTATGAAGGTATCCTTATGGAGGTCAGTCTTACATTCATTATCATTCATTCAGTCATTTAATACATGTTCATTTGGGACATTATTCACACTCTGACTAAACCCTGGGATGTCAAGAAAATAAGCAATGGTTTTCACCCTCAAGAAGCTTAAAACTCTTAGAGTAAGGAAAAAGAAGAAATTAATAGATCCAAAATATAGACAAGAAAATATAAGAAAGAGATTGCCAAGAAGGAAAGAAAGAGAAAAAGAGGAAAAATGAAAAAGAAACCACAGATTGAAAAAGAAACCACAGATTACATGTAATGGATGCACAAGAAATTTCTAGATTCCTTTCTCAGTTTACAGCGATGCAATGTCATATATAATTCATGAAAAACTACACAATAAATTTACTTATATGGATAAAATAATTCTATTAGCAAACGCATACTTATAATACTATGATAAACTAAGGAAGAGCAAATTCTGAATCTTATTCTTAAACTAAAGGACACTATCATGTTTTGCCACCACATACCTTTTTTTCATGTATCTGAATTGTTTATTTTTAGTTTAAAATAGTTGATTGTGGATTGCTTTGTGGTGAATTCACTGGCTTACCCTTTAAAATTTAAATATCTAACAGGCATCTAATGGACTGGGATGATTATCATCCTCCCCAAAATAAAACTGTTGACATTTTAAAATGGCTTATTACTAAGATGCTGCCAAAGACTTTTAAAAATCAAATTCAGAAAAGAGCAGCTTGAAATAAGTGAACAAAAATAATTTACATGACTCAAAAAGATAGTTTTCACTTAATGCCTGGGGCAAACTAATTGAAAATCTAAAATTATACTGCTTTCCTATAGAGTATGAAAAGGGATTATAACATGAAAAAAATCTCTGAAATCTAAATATTCCATACCTTTCTTACTCCTACCTCTACTGTTATACCTTGCTATCAGGTGATATTTAAGTCTGTGTTTATGGATTAAAGTCCATTGATCTCAGCTGGAAAATATGAGTCACCCTAACTGATCACTGTGTGCTATTGCCAAGGCCGCCTTCTTTGCTAGCAAAGTATGATTCTATTGAAGTCCGTCCCAAATAATCATCTGTATAAACAATGATATGTGGTTTTAAACTTGAAGCACATTTTCTAACCAGCTGAACTAACTATTTTATTTAACTTTTACTTAAGAGCAATGCTACATGCTGTGATTTTTTTTTAATGAAAAAGGTTTGTTTTCAAATGGAATATAGTGATTGTTTATTTGATCAGATGCTGGTTGTTCATCACAGAGACAGCAATTATTTGCCCACGATTCATCACCACATTCAACAATTCATCTTAATGGGATCCTTTTGACTTGTTTTGGTTGAGTGTTTAAATCACAACAGTAATTCACTCATTCATTTAAGGGACCTTTATTGAATATGTATTGTAAACCAGGCACCTCAAAGGGTTCTTAGGATTAAAAATGAGAAAAAAAAAAAAGCAAACTTGTGATTCCTGCCTTACATAGACTATCTCTAGGATGATCAATGCAAAATTAATTATATCTAGTGAGCTACATGCTAATGGAGTTTAGTACAAAGTGCATTTTTGGAAGATTAAAATTTGGGAGGATATACAAAGAAAAAGCTCTCTCTGCATACAGGGAGCTGTTGGTGCAATGTTTGAGGTGATTTTTTTAGGAGTGAGTCAGACCATGAGTTTGTGAAGCAGGGCTGTTAGGGTTACATGAACTGAGCTTACCTCCTGGCTTCTCCACATCCCAGCCATGTGACTTTGGCTATGCTATCTGACTCGTCAGTAAAACCAGATTAATCATGTCTACCTCATCAGATTGTGTGTGAATTAAATGTAATAATGAAGGGAAAGCAATTGGTGTGGTGCCTATAAATGTTCAACAAATATGAACTAAAATTATTATTGCTCCTGAGGGAGGGAATGGAATGTGTAAAGGAATAAAATACATTAGTGGCAGCTTAGGCTCTAGATGACTAAGTGGTGAGAGGTGAGGCTGAGCCAGAGTGCAAAAAGTCAGTTGTGTCATGACGTGAAGCTGTTCCATTCATCCACCCTGGAACTTCCTTATGATGTCAGGTAATATCCATGTTGTTTAAGTTAATTTTACATAGTTTCATTATGTGTAGTTAAGGTATTCCAACAGATTTACCACCGCTTCTAACACGTGACACTTCCCTTCATTGGGAGCAAGAAAGGACCAGACACATAAAAAACAGTTAAGTCCTGGGGTGCGTGGGTGGCTCAGTCAGTTAAACATCGCTGTTTCAGATTTGAGCTTCCCTGAATCTAAATGCCCAAATCACATGGAGTATCACTATTTGCCTAGCAAGGTGTTCCATTCTGTGTGAACTGGAAAGAGGACAGCATAGCTTCAGGCCTCAGCGCACATTGACATTTTTAGAAAACAAAACATTAAATGAGAAATATTAAGGGGTGCCTGGGTGGCTTAGTCGGTTGAGCATCTGACTTTGGCTCAGGTCATGATCTCATGGTTTGTGGGGTCGAGCCCCACGTCAGGCTCTGTGCTGACAGCTAGCTCAAAGCCTGGAGCCTGCCTCTGATTTTGTGTCTCCCTTTCTCTCTGACCCTCCCCTGCTCATGCTGTCTCTCTCTCTCAGAAATAAATAAAACATTAAAAAAAAAAAAAACAGTTAAGTCCTAAAGTGACTGCATGACCAGAGTAGGAGGAGGGGTAGAAAGCACAGACATTTTCTTCATTTGTTTCCAAGGAAAAAGAGTGAAAGACTAATTCAGGCAGTGGATCTCACAGAAATTGGTCAATAAAACAGGATTTTTGTCTTTGTGGAGCTTTAACTCTAGAAAGAAACAAATATATATGATAATATTTAATCACAAATGGTGTTAAGAGCCACAAAGGAAGCAAATATAGGGTAGACAGTTGAACTACTTTACAGAAAGTATTTATGAATGGCCTTATAGAAACAAGGACATTTAACCTAAACCCTAATGTCAACCATGGGAGAAACAATCGAAGGGACCTCCTAGCCAAAAGAATGGCATGCATAAAGCTGCTTCTAGAACTGAATGGAGACAAGTATAGCTGGAACATTGCAGATAAGAAGAAGAGAAGCACAAAATCACAGGGAAGAGGTAGGCAAGGGCCAGATTATGTACTGTTTGCAACCTGTATTTCTCCCCACAACCACGAAGGCAGGACCTCAGGGAGCAGCCTGCGGGGACCACAGTGGAAGCTAGACCTGCCTACACCAAACCACACCCGTCCCAGCTAGAGAGCTGTTTTTTGTTTACCAGAGCTGGGGGCAAGAACAACATGGATGCACTGCTGTGATTAATTCTAGATCAATTCTTTCTATTCAGATATATTTTCCCTTGTCTCATTCATATCCATTCCCTCTGCTGGTGGGGGCACTCTAGTCATTGGTTTGTTTCAGCAGTCACATTTAATCCATTCTCTAGATGTATACTCTACACCTCCACTCTTACCTTCCTATCTCTCTCTCTCTCTCTGGAGTAATCAGATTATATAGTTTCTCTGAGTAACATTGTCTTCATTTCTTTCTCCTCACCTCCTGCCATATTCTCTTTTTTCTCTCTCTGAATTAAGCCTCTCTCTGCCAGGCAATTTTCCAATTTCACTTTCTCCCTGATCCTGTCATTTCTCTCTTTGTATATGCTCTTCCATCAGCACTGCATACACCCTGCTCTTTATTTGTAGCTGGGAATTCTGGTTTTAAGCTTTTAGACTTTCGTTTGTCTTTTGGGGTTTTTTTTTTCTTTTTTCCTTTCAATTTGCTTGTTTGTTGGATTTGTCTGTGCATTTGCATGCCTTTGTTCCCTGTGTTTGTCTGTCTGTTTTCCTTTCCAGGGCTACCTCAAGAAACAAACCAAAGTACACATGGTGGAGAGTCACACATACCATTACAAGTAGGGAAATAAAATAACCAAAGTCTCAACAAGAGAGACCAAGGGACACTATTAAAAGAACACTTCCTGACGGGACAAGCCCTTGAAGAAACAGAAGAACTTGCCTCTAAAGAAATACCAGGAAGAAATGACAGCTAAAGAACTGCTCAAAACAGATATAAGCAACATAACTGAACAAGAATTTAGAACAATAGTCATAAAATTAATTGCTGGGCTTGAAAAGGCATGGAAGACATCAGAGAAGCTATTGCTACAAAGACTATGGGACTTAAAAATAGTTGTGATGAATTTAAAAAATGCTATAAATGAGGTGCATAATAAAATGGAGGTGGCCAATGCATGGATTGAAGAGGCAGAGAAGAGGATGTGAATTAAAAGACCAATTATAGAAAAAGAGGAAGCTGAGAAAAAGAGAGAGAAAATGATCCAGGAGCACAAAAGGAGAGTTCAAGAACTGAGTGATACAATCAAATGGAACAATATCTGCATCATAGGTATTCCAGAAGAGGAAGAGGGAAGAAAAGGCACTAAAAGAGTACTTGAACAAATTATAGCTGAGAACTTGCCCAATCTGGGGAAAGACACAGACATTGAAATCCAAGAGGCACAGAGAATGCCTCTCAGACATAACTTGAATCGATCTTCTGCATGACATATCATGGTGAAACTGGCAAAATATAAGGACAAAGAATTCTGAAAGCAGCTAGGGATTAAAGGGCCCTACCATACAAAGGGAGACCTATCAGAGTGGCTACAGACCTATCTATTGAAACTTGGCAGGCCAGAAAGGAATGGAAGGAAATCTTCAATGTGAAGAATAGAAAAAAATATGCAGCCAAGAATCCTCTATCCAGCAAGCCTTTCATTCAGAGTAGAAAGAGAGATAAAGGTTTTCCCAAATAAACAAAAATTGAAAGAATTCATCACCTCTAAACCAGCCTTACAAGAAATCCTAAGGGGGATTCTATGATAGAAATGTTGCAAGGAACACAAGGTACCAGAGACATCACCACAAGCATGAATCCTACAGAGAACACAATGACTCTAAACCTATATTTTTCAATAATAACACTGAATGTAAATTGACTAAATGCTCCAATCAAAAGACATAGGGTAGCAGAATGGATAAAAAAACAAAAAACAAACAAACAAAAAAACCCAACAAGATCCATCTATTTGCTGTCTACAAGAGACTCATTTTAGACCTGAGGACACCTTCAGATGGAAAGTAAGGGAATGGAGAAATATCTATCATGCTACTGGAAGTCAAAAGAAAGCTGGAGTAGCTATACTTACATCAGACAAACTGGACTTTAAAGTAAAGGCAGTAACAAGGGATGAAGAAGGGCATTATATAATAATTACAGGGTTTATCCATCAGGAATAACTAACAATTATAAATATCTACACACCGAATACAGAAGCACCCAAATACATAAAACAATTAATCACAAACAGAAACAATCTTATGGATAAGAATGTGCTAATAACAGGAGACTTTAATACTCCACTTACAGCAATGGGATAGATCAACTAGACAGAAAATCACTAAAGAAACAATGGACTTAAATGACACATTGGACCAGATGGATTTGACAGATATTATTAGAACTCTACATCTGAGGCTATGGAATTCACTTTCTTCTCAAGTGCCCATGGCACATTATCCAAGATAGATCACATACTGAGTCATAAAGCAGCCCTCAATAAATATAAAAGAATTGAGATCATACCATGCACACTTTCAGATCACAACACTATGAAACTTGAAATCAATCACAGGAAAAATCTAGAAAACCTCCAAAAAATGGAGGTTAAAGAACACCCTACTAAAGAACAAATGGGCTAATCAGGCAATTAGAGAAGAAATTAAAAAATATATGGAAACAAATGAAAATGAAAATAAGAAGAATCCAAACTCTTTGGGATGCAACAAAGGCAGTCCCAAGAGGAAAGTACATTGCACTCCAGGCCTATTTCAAAAAATTAGAAAGTGCAGATACAAAAATCTAACAGTGCACCTAAAGGAAATAGAAAGAGAGCAACAAGAGTACCCCAAACCCAGTAGAAGAAGAGAAATAATAAAAACCAGAGCAGAAATAAACAATATAGAATCAAAGAAAAAAAAAAACAGTTAACAGATCAATGAAACCAAGAGTTGGTTTTTTGAAAAAATAAACAAAATTGACAAACCTCTAGTCGGGCTTTTCAAAAAGAAAAGAGAGAGCACCCAAAGAGACAGAATCATGAATGAAAATGGATTTTTTACAACCAGTGCCTCAGAAATACAAGAAATTATCAGGGAATACTATGAAAAATTATATGCCAACAAACTGGACAACTTAGAAGAAATGGACAAATTCCTAAACACACACTACCAAAATTCACACGGGAAGAGATAGAAAATCTGAACAGACCCATCACTAGGGAAGAAATTGAATCAGTTATCAAAAATCTCCCAACAAATAAGAGCCCTGGGCCAGATGGCTTCCCTGGGGAATTCTACCAGACATTTAAAGCAGAGTTAATACTCATTCTCCTCAAGCTATTCCAAAAAATAGAAATCAAAGGAAAACTTCTGGACTCATTTTATGAAGCCAGCATCACTTTGATTCCCAAGCCAGACAGAGACCCAGCAAAAAAAGAGAACTACAGGCCAATATCCTTGATGAATCCAGATGCAAAAATCCTCAACAAGATACTTGCAAATCTAATGCAGCAGCACATAAAAAGAATTATCCACCATGATCAAGTGGGATTCATTCCTGGGTTACAGGGCTGGTTCAATATTTGCAAAGCAATCAATATGATACATCACATTAACAAAAGAAAGGATAAAAACCATATGATCCTGTTGATAGATGCAGAAAAAACATTTGATAAAATACAGCACCACTTCTTAATAAAGACCCTTGAGAAGGTCAGGATACAAGGAACTTACTTGGCATCATAAAAGCCATTTATGAGAAGCCCTCAGCTAACATCATCCTCAATGGGGAAAAACTGAGAGCTCCCCCCTGAGATCAGGAACATGACAGGGATGTCCACTCTCACCACTCTTGTCTAACAAAGTGCTGGAAGTCCTAGCATCAGCTATCAGACAACAAAAGGAAATAAAAGGCATCAAAATTGGCAAAGAAGAATCCAAACTTTCACTTTTCGCAGACATGATACTCTACATAGAAAACCACATAGACTCCGCCAAAAGCCTACTAAAAATAATCCATGAATTCAGCAAAGTCTCAGGGTACAAAATCAACATACAGAAATCAGTTGCATTTTTATACACCAGTAATGAAGAAACAGAAACAGAAATCGAGAAACTGATCCCATTCACAATTGCACACACACACAAAAAAACCATAAAATACCTAGGAATAAACCTAACCAAAGATATAAGAGATCTGTATGATGAAAACTATAGAAAACTTATGAAGGAAATTGAAGAAGACACAAAGAAATGGAAAAACATTCGATGCTCATGGATTGGAAGAATAAATAAATATTGTTAAAATGTCAATACTACCCAAAGCAATCTATGCATTCAATGCAGTCCCAATCAAAGTTGCACCAGCATTCTTCTCAAAGCTAGAAAAAACTGTCCTAAAAGTTGTATGGAACCACAAAAGACCCCAAATAGTCAAAGTAATATTGAAGAAAACCAAAACAGGAGGCATCACCATCCCAGACTTTAGCCTCTACTACAAAGCTGTCATCATCAAGACAGTATGGTACTGGCACAAAAACAGACACATAGACCAATGGAACAGAATTGAGAACTCAGAGCTGGACCCAAAAGCATACAGCCAACTAATCTTTGACAAAGCAGGAAAGAGTATCCAATGGAAAAAAGACAGCCTCTTTAACATATGGTGCTGGGAGAAGTGACAGCAACATGCAGAAGAATGAAACTAGATCACTTTCTCACACCATACCCAAAAATAAACTCAAAATGGATAAAGACCTGAAAGTGAGACAGGAAACCATCAAAACCCTAGGGGATAAAGCAACCACCTTGACCTCAACCACAGCAATTTCTTACTTGACACATCCCCAAAGGCAAGGAAATTAAGAGCAAAATGAACTATTGGGACCTCATCAAGATAAAAAGCTTCTGCACAGCAAAGGAAACAATCAATAAAACCTAATGGCAACTGACCAAATGGGAAAAGATAGTTGCAAATGACATATCAGATAAAGGGCTAGTATCCAAAATCTATAAGAAACTCACCAAATTCCACACCTCCCAAAAAAATAATAATCCAGTGAAGAAATGGGCAGAAGACATGAACAGACACTTCTCCAAAGAGGACATCCAGATGGCCAACAGACACAAGAAACGATGCTCAGCATCCCTCCTCATCAGGGAAATACAAATCAAAACCACACTGAGATACCACCTCACACTGGTTAAAGTGGCTACAATGAACAAATCAGGAGACTTTAGATGCTGGCAAGGATATGGAGTAATGGGCACCCTCCTACACCAGTGTAAACAGGTGCAGCCCCTCTGGAAAACAGTGTGGAGATTCCTAAAAAAAAATTAACAGTAGAACTCCCCTATGACCCAGCAACAGCTCTGCTAGAAATTTACCCAAAGGATACAGGAGTGCTGATGCATAGGGGCACATGTTCCCCAATGTTCATAGCAGCACTTTCAATGATAGCGAAATCATGAAATCGAGTCTCAATGTCCATCAACTGATGGATGGATCAAGAAGATGTGGTTTATCTATACAATGGAATACTACATGGCAGTGAGAAAGAATGAAATCTGGTCATTTGTAGCAACATGGATGGAACTCAAGGGTGTTATGCTGAGTGAAATAAGTCAGGCAGAGAAAGACAGATACCATATACTTTCACTTATAAGTAGATCAGGAAAAACTTAACAGAGGACCATGAAGGAGAAGAAGGGGAAAAATAATTGGGGAGAGGGAGAGAGCCAAACCATGAGAGACTCTTGAATACTGAGAACAAACTGAGGGCTGATGGAGGTGGATGAGGGACATGGAGGAGGGCACTTGTTGGGATAAGTATTGGGTGTTATATGGAAACCAACTTGACAATAAACTAAGAAAGAAAAAAAAGATGTCTTAAAAAACCTAAAATCTCTTCAATGAGCAGTAAGTTGAAAAGCCAGCTATTTTTTGGTATAATATTGAATTGGAAAAAGTAATCAAAAAATTCAAACTCAGAGAAAATTGTGTTACCTTGCTATTTGTGGATCAGGCACTCAACTTCTTTCTCATTAGTGTGTAGTTTGTTTTTTGAAGTTTCAAATCTCTAAGGCTTACATCTTAACTAAATGTGACTGACAGTGTAAAACATAATGTGTTTATTTCAAAACCCTGATACTGCATCTTTTCATGAAAAGAAGACACAATTCTCCTCAGAGGAAAAAGTCATTATTCTAAATTCTCTAATAGTTTTATCCAAGAAGCTGTAATATAATTCATATTTTTGAGAAAGTAATTTTAAGATCAAGGGACTTTTTCACTGTTCTCTCAATAAAATAATTCTCTAGAACTTAACATGTATAAACTTATGTTTTGCTTTCTATATAGCTTAAAACCCTAGACAGAGCAAGAGCTTAATGTAAAATAAAAATCTAAGTACAAGTTGAATTCTATTCTCACTGAGTAACTGTTATAAACTCTAGTTAGCTAATGACAGCATAACATGGCTCTTTTTGCAGTCTTGCTAACTCTGGCCTCACAGGTACTTTTTAAAGGCTACCGTCCATTTTATAATGTTCTTTAAAGTGAAAGGCTGAAAAGCTTTCTCTGCTCATCCTAGCTACTCTGAGCACTGTAAAACCTTCTTTCCCAGGGGACAGACTTCTAAATTCCTCCCAATCTAGGTCAGGCTAGACCCATTATTCTCTGTCTGCCTACTGGCATTTATTTTTCTCTACAGAAAAGGGTCAGATGTTCTCTGACTGCGGTGTGTTTGTTGTTCATTTTAATTGTTAAACTAAGTCTGTTGAAATAGCATAGAATAGATAATGGAATCCTCTCACCACAGAATAGAATCTGTCTGTAGCAGTCACTTGTAGGTGCTCTGCCCAGATCCCCTGGACATTCACCTTTCCTGAACCTACCTGTGGCTTCTTCACCTGTGTCTCTCCCCTGGGGCTGTCTCTGGTGGCAGGAGCATGCGCAGCTGTGTCAGGAGCAGGCATGATCCCTGGGTGTTAATAGTTTCTGGGAGCAGCAGTCAGTGATAAGGTTTAAGAGTTCGTAGACAAATAGCCTAGCTTTCTTCGCATTCTGGTGGAACAACTCAGAGATGTGTTCTATTCTGTCTAACAGAGTTTGCCAGGGACTCACAGCAGCAACATGTTAAAACATCCTGTATGTGAGCCTCTGGGTGGCTCAGTCGGTGAGCTTTTTTTGACTTTGTCTCAGGTCATGATCTCATGGTTTATGGGTTCGAGCCCCAGGTCGGGCTCTGTGTTGACAGCTTGCTCAGAGCCTAGAGCCTGCTTCCAATTCTGTGTCTCCTAATCTCTCTGACCCTCCACAGTTTGCACTCTGTCTTTCTCTGTCTCTCAAAAATAAATAAATGTAAAAAAAAATTAATACACCCTGTATGACCCCCTTCCTTTACCCATCCTACCTCCCTACAGCTTCACAGCTGTTTTCTGGAATCTCTTTCCAAATAAACTGCTTAGTTTTTATTTATTTTATTTTATTTTATTATTTTATTTATTATTGCAAATCCTTGCAATAAGGAGAGCACCTGGAGGAACCCAGTGCAACATAGTGCCTGAATTTTAAGAAAAGAAAAGAAGGTAGGAGAAAGTTAGAGAATAAATTAACCAGTCAATCACTTATTTGGGGAAAAATTCAAGTCTTTTATAGACTTTGTATACACTTGTATAGAGTTTGTTTTATACAAATAACTTAATTCTTATGTGCACACACATATTTTGGACACAATTATGAAAATAAATGTTGCTTTAAAAATAACACGTATGAAGAGAAATATTGTAATCTTTTGGCATTTCTATCTTTTAGGGATGGAAATAATGAAGAAAGTATACAGGCTTTGGAATCAAGCTGACCCCTGCCTCCTTCACCAGCTGTGGGACCTGAACCCTGCTCACCTATAAAATGGAGACCATGTAAAGAAACGTAAGTGTGGAGGCAGCAACAGCTATAGTGACAGGGTGCAATAATCATCATTTCCCTTTCCTTCAGCTTAATTTGTTATCTTTGTGTTCTGGACAAGACTCCTGTTTAGAAGTTGATGGATCTCCAACTAAAACTGGATAAATGTCTAAACTATCAGACCTTCAGAAGTGACATTGTACTCAAGGTATTCTCAGAAGGATTCAGTGGCATCAGTTTCTTAGAAATTTTTTAATAGTTGGGACTTATAGAAATTAATCAAATGTATTGGAAATTGAAAATATCCTGGGGCGCAGGGTGGCTCAGTCCATCGAGTGCCTGACCTCGGCTCAGGTCTTGATCTCGCGGTTTGTGGTTTCCAGTCCCTCGTGGGCTCTGTGCTGACAGCTCAGAGCCTGGAGCCTGCTTCAGATTTTGTGTCTCCCTCTCTCCCTGACCCTCCCCTGCTCTCTCTCTCTCTCTCTCTGTCTCTCTCAGAAATAAATAAAACATTAAAAATTAAAAAAAAATCCTTAATGGCTGTTTTAGTTATCTTTATTTATTTATTTTTATTCATTTATTTTTAATGTTTGTTTATTTTTCACACACACACACACACACACACACACACACACACACAGACACACAGAGTGCAACCAGGGGAGAGGGCAGAGAGAGAGGGAGACACAGAATGCGAAGCAGGCTCCAGGCTCTGAGCTGTCAGCACAGAGCCTAATACTGGGCTCAAATCCATGAACTGTGGGATCATAACCAAAGTTGGATGTTTAACCCATTGAGCCACCCAGGAGCCTCTGTTTTAGTTATCTTTAGTAATGGCTAAAAGAAAATATTACGAAATAATCTCTAAAGATTCCATATACTTTTCTTCTCTCTCCCATGTATGTGACATCCATTATTCTCAAAATTAATTATTTTCAAAATGCAAACCAAAAGCTTCATTTTAAAGAGTAAGGGATAAAAAATATTCTGCTTTTCCAGAACTATTTGTCAAGAAGAAAAAGTTTTAGCTACCAGTATTTGGTTGTAATGAGACATCTTGCCTCTATTCCAAAGTCTAGATAAGGATCTAACAATACTAAAATCACACACTTTTGAAAGTTAATAATTAAATCAGCAAATATTGATTGATTGCATTTTAGGAATGAGAGACATGTGCTAGATGCTCTAGAATATCATTTATTTTCTAAATCATTTATTTATTTATTTATTTATTTATTTATTTATTTTACTCTTGCTGTTTGTTCGTTATTCTACAGGTTGCCCAGGGTAGGTTGGAAAGAAAGGCCTTGTTGCTCTTGTTTTAGAGATAAAGCAAGTCTAACTCATAGATGGGAAGTGACTTTTCCAAGATCTCAGAACTTAACAGTGGCAGACCCATGAGCTTGAGCCTTCACTCTAATACATTTTCTGCCTTATCAATGCCACTCCATTCTGTTTTTAATTTAGTGTACTAAACAATCTTTAGAAAAAAAACAAAAATGTGATCCTTTTCAAAACCTAACAAATTTCTTTATGGACTGTTCTTACTGAAATGAAATAGGAAATCAAAATGTTGAGAGCTGAGTTTCACTATCTGATGACAACAGCTCGTTTTCTTTAATTCTGGCTTTAAAATGAAACGACAGGAGATGAGAGGGCTGAGGGGTGGGAGGAAGGTTCAGTGATGTGCCCTCGCAGGCAGCTCCTGGTTTTACACTCACAGCATCTGGAGCTCGATTAGCTTTTGCCCAGAATAAGATTTCTTCTCTCCGTGGTTTTGTCTGTGAAAACTCTGAAGTGTGAAAATTAACAAAAATGTTTAAATTACCGTAAATGACTCAAATATTTTTAGATGTCTCCCATGGCCACACAGGCCTCCTATCACATCTCCCAAAATTGAATGTTAATACTGATTTTTTTTCTTACAGTCAACACTTAACAACTGAGTTTCAGCACAGAATTCACTGTTGAATCTTTTGCACATTCATTCCCAATGCTTCACCCAAAGGGGAAGGGAACAAGGTAAATTGTACATAACTGTTCATTGTAAAGGAGAACAGGAAAAGGATCCTTGCCAAGGGCGTCCGATTAGGGCTGTGCCCTGTGCCAAGCGGGGGCACATTCAAGCCTTTCCTATCGGGAGATCTGTCTGGCACTCAGGCTGTGTTACTTGATCACAGCGGGATAAAAATGCACACCCAGGGCAAATCTGTAAACACCAGCTTAATCTGCATGGGAAGAGTCACTGTCATCTTCTCTGACAGAAAAAGCCTCCAGGACACATTCCAGCAGTGACAGTCACCTCCACATCTTAAAAATCTTGTTACATTTAGCCCAGAACTGTTGGCAATGTTAGAAAGCTGCATTGGGGGGAAAAGAATGAGTATTTCCTTTACAATTTTATTTCTTTAAGTTTTTAATTTACACTGCGACTGATATAAAAATACTTCTTTTACCCAGAAGCTTTAGTATCTGCAACATTATTAAATGACAGCTTCATTTTTATGTACTATTATAGCATAAGCAATCTGACTACTCCATATTTTAGCACCAGCTATCTGATAGAATAGGTTAGAGAGGATCATCTGGATATTTAACTCATTTTTTTGGTTAATGTATGTCAGTAGAAAAAAAATGATTTGGGTTAGTATTTATGGACAGACATGAGCCGACCTACAGAGACACCTGGAAAACAATGGTCAGGTATTGGTAAAAATTAAAACATATTAAGTAATGAAATATAGCTAACCTGCAAAGTGTAATTTTCTGCAAGTCCTGGAAATCTTGGAGTGTGAATCTTCATAATACTCAATTTACCAGAAGGTAAATAGCCATCCATTCTCCCCACGCACCCTTACATCACACAGAAATCTAAAAAAAATTCTGACTTTAGAAGTCTTACTTCTTTGTAAAATGAAAATTCTTAACATTAGAGGTGCTTGGCAGTGGAGTAGAGAAGAACTCCTCTGAGAATTTGATGAGTGCATTGAGCTTTCTTTTCAAGAAAAAAAAAAAAAAAAAACCACCTACAGAATATTTCGTATATAGTTTCAGGGAATTCACGAGCCCCCTGAAATCCTCCTATCCTGAGTTATGAACCCCGTAATGTACACATTGAAGTGAATGATTGGTTCTGAACGTGGTCCAAGCACTACGGAGGGATGGGCGATTCCCAAAGTCACTGGGAGCTGTCATCACAGCAGGAAAATGTGGACTTTAAATTTCTTCCTAATGCCCTACCCAAGTTCACCTGAGAATTGCTTAACTTTCAGCTCTACTTTCATTTAATTCAACATCCTGGCTAATTCTAGAGTAAACATATGTTTGACTATACATATATGGAGAGGAACATATTGAAAACATTAAGTGTTTAAAAAATGGTCTACATTAGTTACTTCCATATATGTTCATTTGAATAAGGTGAAGCATCAAGAAAACTAGTTACCAGGAGCCTTATTTATCCAAGATGAATACCTAGAGGTATTCCTTAGTATTAGTGTCAGCATTTGCAAGAAAAAATTATCCCATTAAAATAGCCCTCATGAATAATTCAGAGAGTTCAATTTAATGGAGAAAGGGGGAGATGGAAACAGGTTATCAAATTTGTTGGAAACCCGTGTTGCTACACAGCATTTTTTTATGAGCAGTCATAATGTGGGTTATTCTTTGTTCTGTATCTACATGAAGAAGTAGATCGCAAGATTTACATATTTTTACCTTTAGTTTTCTATTTTGTAGCATTCATAAACACATTTTTTCAAGTAATATTTTCTGAAAAATGTGTTCTGAACTCTGGATTCCCGATTCTTTTTCTTCTTTTTTCTTGGTTGTTGATTGGAAATGTTTGCCAATATTGAAATTGGAACAGACTTAAAGGAAATAGACAAGGGATGGCAAATTTCTGTATCAAAAAGACAATCACTAAGGTCATTATAGTGATCACTGGTTGTTTACCTGCTATATTTTTGGTCAGGGTACAGTCCAGGAAAACAAAAACAAAAACAGAAGCCACTCTAGCAATCCCTTGAAGGAATGGCTTAGTAGAGAGAATTGAGCTCATACGACATTTGGAAGAGCTGGGAGAACAAACGTTCGGCAAGGGAGACAGATGGATTAAGGAGAAAGAAGGACAGTGATGGGACTGAGTAGTCACCAAGCATGGAGAAGCTCTCTTCTTTATGAACCTTTCAGGGCCCACTTCTCCTGTGCAGAAGCCTGCTATATGTAGAATGTTTCAGATTCGAAATTTAACAACCAAAGTTTTTTGAGTTTTAACTATTAATCAATGAGTGCCTTTCCTACTGTGTGGATAACATATTACTTATTGCAGGAAAAACAAAAAAGGAATGTCATATTCTCTGCTTTTCTGGGTTTTTTTCCTGTGCTTACTAAATTACATATTCAATTTAGACATATTTTGTAAAGATAAAGCTGCAAATGTTAGTAATTATGAACCAAGAGCCACTAAGTTGTATGGTGCTGATACTTTCAATTGCCATCTCTTTTTCCTTATCATCCTCTTCACCAGCATCACAGTTGAGACACCAAGGCTTTGGGATGGGAGGAAATCATGTAGACTGAAGTGGCAGAGACGTCTTTGTGGGAGAGGTGCAGCTTCACTCAGCGCATGCCACGAGTTTCTCAGGGGGTGGATATGGGAACAGTGGAAATGGAAGTTCTTAAGAGGGGCAGGAATGAGAAGAGTTTCAGATGCCAGTTGGGTTCCCTAGGAAGCAGAATCTGAGAAGGAGATTTGTGTGCCAAAGGCTTTCCAAAGGGTGGATTTGGAATCAGCATCTAGAAAAGAGAAGGCAAGGAAGTAAGAGTGGGGCAGAAGGAGAAGTGAGCAGAGGCTGAGAGGTAACAGTCTCAGTGTGGAAGCCTCTGCCTGCCTGGTTAGGAGCCCTGCATGTGGAATAGTCTTTTAGAGCTGTTCCTATTTTAGGCAAGGAGGCCAAGCCTTTATAACCTCACTTCATTATTGGGTGTGGGTTTCCCTGGGAAGGGGGCATAGCTTTGGGTAAGAGAATTTTTGGGAACAAGTAGACTTAGAAGTAGGAAGGAGTGACACAATGAAAAGTAAAACTTGTATGTAAGCAAGGTATTTGTAGGACTTAGGACACGAGTGTAGTTGAGCCAAGTTACAAAAGGGCATTAAAAGGCAGGCTGAGGTTTCCCATGTAATGTAGTTACACACACAGGAGGCTCTTCTGTCTGATTTTGAAAGAGAAAGAGAATGCATAAAGAGAGTAAGTCTGCCAATGTGTGTTGTTGATGAAGCAGGAGAATCTTGAGTCAATACGATATTGAAGAAATTGATAATTGTTTCTTCAATATCTTGTGTCTTCTTTTTCTTTAGTAACTAATTCTCTTTTCCAATGTAGGCTTTTTATGAAGAGAGAGATGATTAATGAGGTATAAACACAAGTCAGGTAAGGTTTAGGGAAAGCTCTGTAAAGTGTGACTCTCTTGCCCCTTCCCCCTCCTTCATGACTGGAGCTCAGAAATGATGCATTCCAGAACCCATCTTAACCCATGGGGGAAAAGACAAGGAAGAATCGTGAAGACCTCAGCTTGGGCACTTTTGAGCCATTGAACCAATGCAATTTGTCCTTTTCTTCCAGATTTTTCATTACATGAAAAAAAAATATCCTTATGTGTTTAAGTCACCATAGATAGATTGCTGATACCTGCAGCCAAATGCAGCTCCTACTGATAATGAAACGTTTGGCAATACACAGGACTTGCAATTAACCGATGCCAAAAAAATTATCTATCTATCATCTATCTATCTATCTATCTATCTATCTATCTATCTATCTATCTTTCTATCTATCTATTTATCTATCTGTCTGTCTGTCTCTCTCTATCCTCAAAGGGGCTACTCTTGAGTTAGGAAGATAAGACTACTACCCTGAAATAATACTAAATATGATATATAATGACAATGAAGCACCTATTTAATTTCATACTACAAAAGATATATCATATAGGAGCTGAAAGGAGAGGTAAAATAGTGGGCTCCTGGTCACTAGAGTAGGCTTCACTTTGAAGGGAAGACATGAATTAAGCCTTGAGGAATGGATGGATTTGCACACACACAAAAAAAGATGGTAGGGAATTATGAGTAAAACCATCAAGTTGAGAATGAAGATGACACACTTTATGAAATCGAGTCAGAAATATAGTAGGTTGGCTAATATAGTAACAGAGAATGGAGGGAGCCTGGCAAGTCACACAGGAAGAGTGGATTTAACTTAAGAGAAGGTAGGGAGCCCCTGACAGTGATTGCAGTGCAAGTGACTTTCAAGAGCCCGGGTGCAACCTGGAATGAATTTGAGAGAAGCTGAGATGCGAAGAGATCGTCCAAGAGATAACAACACAGTAACCAAGAGGCCAAGTGCTAAGAAGCTGACTCATATTGTGCCAGTGAGGAGGATTGGGAAGGCATGGATTCAAAAGATATTTCCATCTATCAACTAGTGGGTAAATTTTACCCATATCCTTAATCAAAATAAGGGGAACCAATTGTGACCAATACCATAGCACACATTCATATTATTGCTCAGGGCAAAAGGCTGTCATAGCTTTCCACTGGCCTTGAGGATAAAGGAAGCCTTCACTGAGAAAACCTCTCTAAGAGAATAATGTGTTTTTCTAACCACTTAAATATTCTTTAGGTCTATCAGTAAGATTTTCTAGGTTTATTGAAATAAAATTAGAATTTGCTTATTAAATGTATTGTTATTTTTGTTGTTGCTTTGTTGTTCTGGTTAAGAGTGGGCTCCAGAATTGGACCACTTGGGTTTTTGTCCTCTCTTTTCCATGTCCCAATTCTACGACCTTGGACAAAGCTTGAGCTCTACCTACCTACTTTCCGCATTTACAAAACAAAAACACTTCCTTTATTTGAGTGTTAAATGTCTATGTTAATGCACACAAGGAATTTAGAAAGCCCTGGAATACAGTGTTCAACAAATGTTAGTATTATAATTATTTTGAGGTTAGCTGGTTTCTATCTCCTGCATCAGTGGCTTTCCGTTAAAATCAGACCCCCAAGGAAATTTTCCATTTCATTTTCAGAGAAATTAAATCTCTCCCTCAAGTAACTGGACAAAGGTTTCCAGAGCCTCTGATACACATTGTGCCAGTGTCCCGTTTTGAGCTAGATCAAACGCTTCAGATCAGAACGTACACTTCTGGCCTCCCTGGGCCTCTGACAATGCCTCAGGTCTTCTCACTGGCTGGTAATCTGAAGGCTGTTAGTTTCATGGAGTTGCTAATCCCTGTCATGCTTAGCGTAAGAAGTCTTGCTGGCATTTTCTCAGCACCATGTGACTGAGCACCATGTGTTCCCAGACCTGATAGTCTCTCTCTTCTGAGCCCTGTAAAATCCCAAATCCACTGTAAACAGCTCCTCTTCTTCCTGAGAAATTTCCTTCATTTCCAATCGTAAGTCAAATTTGCCCCCCTTCACAGCACACTTCTGCCCCAACTTCCTTTGTGAGTGGATTATTGATGTTGGCCTACTTGTACCTATTGGTAGACTTCTACTGGCTTCAACTGTGGGGAAAACTGCCTGACAGGGCTCACGTGACACTTTTTGGGTTGTATGAATGTAGCAGTGGCTTTGTCTTGGACCTTCCTCCTAAAAAACTGATACTCAAATACCTCTCTAAACAAGAAGAAAAAAAGGTAATGATAAGAATATGGGAAAGGGAACTACAATGTCTACAAAAAATCAGTACATCATAATGTACTATCCTATATAAATACTTGATAAAGTCTTTACTAATACATTGTCTCATTTAAAACTTAAAACTGCCAGGGGGAAGGACAGCTCTTCATTACCATTACTTTTTACGGAGGAAATTGTGATTCCAACTGGTGAGTGACATACTTGAAGTCACCTGGTAAGTGAGAAATAACTCCCCGTTAGACGTCTGTTGTCTACTGCTTGTTCAGAACCTTCCTGTGTAGCTCCAGAATTTCCCAGTTTAAAGCATTAATTTTAATAATTTGTGTGTTATATGAATACAGGGCTTTTAAAAAATGCATGTAATTTTATCATATAATTAATTCATTATTTGTACTTCAGGAACATGGCCTTGCACCAACTCTCTCTCTAATCTTGCACTTAAATAAAATGACCCTATAAGAACGGCTTTCTGCACAGCAGAGCCCTCTGAGCTGTCAAGCTCAAATGCTTGTTTCCCACTTAATGGAGAGGGCTTGCATGGGTGAAATGGTTTTATCCGAACCTAAATCCTTGCCATCAATAAGCGACTGGCCCGAAGGCATGAAGTGACAGAGTAATACTTTCACAATTAATTTTCTTAACTGGCGTTGCTGGTCTTTGGAGACCGGTCTCCTCTATGGGACATTGCTTCAGAAGGAAAAGTGAACATTTTTCAGCATACAATTGTCGCTACGTTTCTTTAATCCCATGGGGTGAGGTAAATCTGTGTAAGCTTTGCAGTTCTGTGGCTGATTCAACCCAGCCACAGAGAAGTCTATTCTCCACCAAATCTAAAGAAACTTTTTTTTTCTTTTTTGGTAAATAGCAGGCAAATCACCTGTCAGGAGAAGATAAGATGACAAAGAAAACTCCCAGTTTTTGAGGGCCTAAAATACAATATTCCATCTTAGTCTCCACAGCAGCCCTTTGAAGCCAGCTATTATGCTTCTCTTTTTTTAGATTCAAAAGTTGAGGTTCAAGAATTAAGTACATTAAATGAGGCCATAGAAATAAAAAGTGACAGAGTTCTGGTAAACCCCAAATGCCAGGTCTTCTCCCACCACCGCCCCCCACCCCCCACAGCCCCCCAGCCCCTTGCCTCATAGTTTCACAGAAACTACACAGGAGTGTCTTTTCTGGAGCCATCATGTATTCATTTTCTCTGACTACTATTAAACCAATCCAATTTCCCAATTTTAAACAGGTTTACAATTTAAAACATTATTCCAAGCCAGTCATTGTTTTTTCACGTGTATTAAAATGCTGATCTATTCTGTCAATGGAGCAGTGTGCAGTTTTCTTCTTTTTTTTTTTTTTCCAGCTAATCTTTTTTTTAGAAGGCACTCTATAAACAACATTCTGATTTAGAAAAGAAAGTCTACCTTGAATTTATACTTGGTACCAATTTATGTTGTAACATTACTGACAGTGTCACTTAATTTGCCTAGTTGCCTATGGTCTAAATGTAGGTAATTTACAAACCTTTAACAATTTTCAGCTTTGCTAAATGGTACAGAGAACTGCAATTACATTTAAAATGCACTAGTGCTCTATATGTCAGTAAAAAGCACCTACAAAGACATAATTACAATGTAATTGCCCACAAGTTCATGAAGTAAACATACATTATTAGAAGGCACTCATCTGTTCAATTTAAGTAACATTACAGCTAACATATTGCATAAATAGGGAGCCATTTTGTGACTAGTTACTGTAATAACAGGAGTTTAAATTAAAACATGGTGCCTAAGTATATGTATTCTTAAGATCATTTCAGATATGTTATTCAATACCCAGTGGCTTGATTTTAAGCTTTAAAAATTGCATTTTAAATATTATATTCATTTTATGGAAATATTTACAATCAATGTATAGTGTCAGAGCTGACTAAAAACTAGTGTTATAGGAAAAAGCTTTTCAAAAAGTTTTAACCCTGAGAAATACACAGATGCATAGTTGCCATACATTTACAAATATATGCACACATACTAGGATGCCCAATTAAGATCTAACGCTGGACAGAACATACAAGTCAGTAGCTTGGGATCATTAAAGTAATTTTGCATTGCATTATTATACATATATCAGCCCCAGCATTCATATTTTTATCCATTGCATCAAATATGCAGTATGTATGCCAAAGGATCTGAGTTGCACATGTTGGAGAAAAAGGATAACATGTACAGGAGTCTTAGAAATCAGCTTTGGCTCAAAGCCTTTCCATGACTCCCCTAAAATGACTGGGTGTTCTTTGTTTGAAATACTATGAAGAAGTAAATGGTAGACTTGGTGGGGGGGAGGAACAGAAGAAAAAGGAAACCACAAATCTGAAGTTGATATCAGCATACTATATTAGTAGTAATTATATTTGTAGTATAAGACTTTTTGTCCTGAACTTCTCAAAGCACTTAGCAAACTCTTTCTCAATAGCAAACCTAGTCCTCGGTTCAAGAACAAGAAGAAAAGAGACAAGGAAGCACAGTGTCTTACTTATCCAGTTGCCCATGACAGTCATATTTTAGCCAAAAAGAGAGAGAGAGAGGAGCCGGGGGAGAGAGAGAGAGAACAAAATAAAGCTTTGGCAAGATGTTCCATGAGTGCTTTCTAAGTAGGTGGGGTCTGTAGTATTGCAAGATACAAATCTTATTTCTTGTGTACTTTCCTCCATCTACATTTCCCCCCAAAAATGAGTCAATTTCTGCAATACAGCATTAGTCATTAGAACTCTCCTTGTTTAAGCTAATTTGAGAAAAATAAGCAATTACTTCTTTGTAGACACATTTTTTTTTGCAATGTCTCTACACACATTTTATTGATATATTGAGGACTTAGGCACAATAGCTGAGTCTTATTAACCTGCATCTGAAATTGAATATAATTACTGACCTACCAATGACAGTTTGGACCTATAGGTTTGTGCCAATATCTTACACAGGGCAAAAGTCCTTCTCATTTTCAACAATATTTGATAAAATACATTTGAATTAGTAGAAATGGAAAGGAAGTTTGAACAAATAAATTCTTACAAAGAATGCAATAAAATATTCTTTCCTGAATTTATCATTAAGAACTTGTTAAACTCATTTCCTGGTCCAAAGTAATGATGGAAATTTTGAAAGCTTTCTCTCGATCAGAAGAAATGTGACAGCATTACAAGTACTTCTTTCAACATGTCTTTTTCTAGTTTCTCACTAGTCTTTGGTTTAAATAGAAAATTTGAACAGTGAATAACATCTATAATCCTCCATTTCCTGTCATGTTTTACCAGCACTCTCTTAGCTGTCTGCCTTCACCTAGAACTACCCTTTTTAAAGATTCATTTCCAGCTACTACATTCCATCAATGACTTGGAGAACAGTGAGTAGGCCATGACACCCCATCTAGATCAAGACCTCCATGATTTTTCTGACTTCTAACTAGCCCCTGGAACCTGCCTAGCCAGAACCATGATCAGTATGCACCAGAGGGCTGGAATATGGCTTCTATCTCTGTCCAGGTGACTTGGGTAGTTTAAATCATAGCTAAGTTAGTAAGAGAAGCTCTATTAGAATCCCATTAGAGGTTCTACTTGAGACACTTCTGCTCTGCAATCATCTTTTCTCTGAAGAAGCTTGCCATCATTTTAGTGGATGCTGCAGCATGGTTCCTCTAGGCAAGTATGCATTGGGGAAAGAGAAGGAAGGAGACAGATTTTTCAATCCTCCAAAGCAATGAACACTTCTCTTTTTTGGGTAGTTTGAACCACTTTTGTATAAGCATTATGGCTAACACTCACAGTAGCTGCCTTTGTGGAATGATTTCCAGGTTTCTGGGAAGAATTTTTGCACATGTGCATGTATCAAATGTTCATTCTCATTTAATAAGACCTGGAATTCTACAGCCAGATATTGCTTTGGACGTCTTAAGGAGTGATTATTGCTTTTAAGGTACAAATGATCATAAGATATTTAAGACTTTAAACCTAGTTAGTGTTAATAGGCTTAAAAATCAAAGTTCTGGGGCGCCTGGGCGGCTTAGTCGGTTAAGCGTCCAACTTTCGCTTAGGTCATGATCTCGCGGTTCGTGGGTTCGAGCTCCCCGTCGGGCTCTGTGCTGACTGCCAGCTCAGAGCCTGGAGCCTGTTTCAGTCTGTGACTCCCCCTCTCTCTGACCCTCCCCTGCTCACGCTGTCTCTCTCTCTCCTAGAAATAAATAAAACTTTTAAAAAAATCAAAGTTCTAACTCAAAAGTCATTATGACATGTTAAATTCTAAAATGGGCCATGAGAAAAAAAATGTCTATAAGAAGATTTATAAGGGAACATTTGCTTTGTGAATGCAAGAGATGCATGAGAATTCTTACTTTAAATGGACTACTGAGGTGAAAAATACTGTTTGGGTTCTGTTCAAAAAAAGGATCTAAGGATTACAGCAGGAAGCTAATGCCAAATTTGGATTCTAGAACCTGCAGAATAAATTGCAACGGACCCTCAGTATAGAGTAGTGTCCATTGGGGAGCCAGAGGAATGTCACAAGAGTGGTCACATTGATAAGAGTCTCCAAGAACCCTTAAATTCCCACTGACGATTGACTTTTATCATCTATCAGACCCAGAAAGTAGAAGGCCAATCGGCCTAACAAGAAAATCCTCTCACCTTTCCACCTTCTCTTTAGAACTTGAAATGACTTAATGCAGCAGGTACCAAGGGAAAATAGAAGGTAAGGAAAAAAATTGAATTGTAATCCTTTTAGGATGTTGCAGACACCCACTAACTATGTTGGGTAAAGGGACAGAAAGTTTTAACTTGGGAAGAAAATTTAAGTATTAATTATCTTCTCCTGGACATTTCCTAATTACTGAACCAAGAGTATATCCAAAAGCAAGTATGAAATTCATGGGATCTTCCCAAATTTCTAACTGGGTAGAGAAACATTTGTCTCAATGGAAAAATTTTGAACTGATGGTGAGGTAGGAAGACAAAGTTGTACTTGGATTATATCACAAATTGTATTTGTTCAGTAGATGTGTTATAACCACTATCTCTTTGTGTGAGTGGGTTTTCTCCCAAACATCTTCAAATAGGATAGTTGTAAGGTCAGTGGGTGGTGGGAAGTGAGAGTTAGGGAAAATTGAAGAAAAACTAAGAGAGGAAATAACAAAGAGCATATGATGTGTAGAAAAAGAAGGTGCAGGAAAAACCAAATCAGCAAAGGGAGATGGGAACATTGGAAGAACAACATTTCCAGTGGATTTATTAAGGAAATAAATGAGTAACAGTGTGAATGGAAAAAATAAGTGAAATAAGTAAACTGCCATTCTTCACGGGGTTAACTTTGAACTTTCTAGATAGCATATAAATGCCACAACACGCTAATAAAAATTATCTCTCCCTGGAAAGACTTATAAAATTGAAAAACAAACTATTCCTTGATTTAAACACTCGGTATTATATTTGATTATGTAGGAAATTCCCAATTGGTTAATTCTTATACCTGCTATGAAATTCATAGGAGATGAGCAATACAGAACTTTACCTATGGAGAAAGGTCATAGTCAGCCTCACGGCATTATTTCATAGACATCATGTTTGTACATATTTATCTTCCTAGAAAGCCAACTATGTTTTCATTAATAACACCAGACATATAAGAAGCTTTGGCAGGGGCACCTGGGTGGCTTAGTCGGTTAAGCGTCCGACTTTCGCTTAGGTCATGATCTCGCGGTTCGTGGGTTCGAGCCCCGCGTCGGGCTCTGTGCTGACTGCCGGCTCAGAGCCTGGAGCCTGTTACAGTCTGTGACTCCCTCTCTCTGACCCTCCCCTGTTCACGCTGTCTCTCTCTCTCTCTCCTAGAAATAAATAAAAAACATAAAAAAAAAAAAAAGAAGCTTTGGCAGACTGTGTACATAAGTAAACAAAACGGGGTCTTTATCTGTCAAACTGACAAAAGCTTTTATTTTCCCTTAAAAAATTAAATACTATTTAAATTTGAATATCTTTGTTCAAAAACCACTGCTGAGCTACTTAATGCCTTCCCAGAAGATTCAACCCTGATTAAAATCTCCTTGCAAGTAAAGACTGTTGTTTCCCTTTACTTTTCTCATAACTTTTCTTGTAAAATATATAAAAGACATATAGAACAAGTGCACATTTTATTTATTTATTTTTAAAGATAGTATTCACTCTTATTTTTTGTTTGTTTATTAAATGTTTATTGATTTTGAGAGAGAGAGTGTGTGGGGGAAGGGGAGAGAGAGAGAGAGAGAGAGAGAAAGGGAGAGAATCTCAAGCAGGCTCCATGCTGTCAGCACAGAGCCTGACCTGGGGCTTGATCTCATGAAACATGAGATCATGATCTAAACTGAAATCAAGAGTGGGACACTTAAGTGACTGAGTCACCCAGGCGCCCCAATTTTCTTTACTTTACCCAATGTGGAACTTGAACTCATGACCCTGAAATCAAGGGCCCCATGTTCTACTGACTGAGCCAGCCAGGTATTCCATCTGTGTATATTTTAAAAGCACCCTTTTATATCTTATATATATTTATTATATAAAATATATATATATACCCATGGCTCTGGGACCACAATCAAGATAGCGAATTTACCCATCATCCCCTAAAATTTCCCCTTGCCACCTCTTCCCTTCCCATGCTCCCGCTGTACACAGGTGACCATTGAACAGCTTCCTGTCACTACCAATTAGTTTGCATTTTCTAGAATTTCATTTAAACAGAATCACACATATGTTCTTTTTCATTATTTCTAGATTCAACCATGTTGTATGTACCAATAATACTTATTCCTTTTATTACTGAATATTATTTCACTACATGGATAAACCACAACTTTTTTATCCATTTACCTCTTGATGGAAATTTGGGTTGTTTCCTGTTTAAGGTTACTCCAGATAAAACTGATATGCATATTCATATACTCATTTTCCTTGAGTAAACATCTAGGTGTGGAATAGCTGAGTCATATGGTAGACGTGTGTTTAATTTCTAGGAAACTGGCAAGATTTCTTCCAAAGCGGTTGTGCCATTTTATATTCATTTTAGCAGTGAATGAGAGTTCCATTACTCCATATTCACACCAACACTTTGATGTAGTTGCTTTTTAAAAATTTTTAGCCATCCTAATCTGTGTATAATGTTATTTCATTATGGTTTTAATATGAATTTCCCTAATGAATAATGACGCTGAGCATTTTTTCATGTGGTTATTTGCTATCCATATATCTTGCTTCGTTTAGTGCCTATTATAATATTTTGACCACTTTTATAATTGGGTTGTTTTCTTCTTATTGGATTTTGAGATTTCTTTATATATCTAGACACAAGTCTATTATCAAACATATTATTTACAAACATTTTTTCTCAGTGTATGGCTTCTCTTGTTTTACCCACCTAGCAGTGTATTTTGAAGAGATGTTCCTAATTTTGATAAATCCAATTTTTAATATTTCCTTTTTGGATCTTGATTTTGGTGTTTTAGATAAGATTTTATTTTAATTTTATATTTCTATCTTATATTTTCTTCTAGAAGTTTTATAATTTTAGGTTATACACTAAGTTCTTTTTTTTTTTTTAATATTTTATTTATTTCTAGGAGAGAGAGAGACAGCATGAGCAGGGGAGGGTCAGAGAGAGAGGGAGTCACAGACTCGGAAACAGGCTCCAGGCTCTGAGCTGGCAGTCGGCACAGAGCCCGACGCGGGGCTGAAACCCACGAACCTCGAGATCATGACCTAAGCAAAAGTCGGACGCTTAACTGACTAAGCCACCCAGGCGCCCCTATACACTAAGTTCTGTTATTCATGTTGAGTTGAACATTCCAAATGGTAGGAAATATGATTTCAAGTTCTTTTTTGTTTTGTTTTGTTTTGTTTTTTGGAAGTCCAGTGCTATCAGCTTAATTATTTAAAGAGACTATCCCGTCTTCACAGGATTGCATTTGCATCAGCATCAAATATCAATTGGCTACATATGTGTGGGGTTGTCACAGGACCCTTTTGTTTCATAAATCAATGTATCTATCTTGATGTTAATGTAGACACTTGATTTTTGTAGCTTTAAAACAAATCTCAAGGGGTGCCTGAGTGGCTCAGTCGGTTGGGCGTCTGACTTCGGTTCAGGTCATGACCTCATGGTTCGTGGGTTTGAGCCCCACATCGGTCTCTATGCTGACAGCTAGCTCAGAGCCTGGATCCTGCTTCAGATTCTGTGTGTGTTTCTCTCTCTGACCCTCCCCTGCTCATGCTGTCTCTCTCTCTCCCTCTCCCTCTCTCTCTCTCTCAGAAATAAATAAAAACATTTAAAAAATTTAAAAAACCCAAATCTCGAACTCAGGTACTGTTGGTACTCCAACTCTGCTCTTTTTCTTTCTCAAAGCCGTTTTGTCTATTCCAAGTTCTCTTCATTTCCATGTGAATTTTAGAATCAGGTTGTCAAATTTTACAAAATAGCCATGCTTGTATTTTTTTTTTTTTGAGACTGTATTAAATCTAAAAATTGATTTGGGAAGAAATGACATTATAACAACTATCAACTATTCTGATCTATGAGCACAGTATGCCTTTTTACTTATTTTAGTCTTCTTAATTACCCTCAGCAAAACTTTATACTTCCTAGTGAACTTACACTCTTCTTGTGTGCCTATATCAGATTCCTTCCTACGTACTTTATATTTTTGTTGCTTTTATAAATGGCATTGTTACTTCAATTTTATTTTTGAGTTTTTGTTTTTAGCATGTAGAAATACAGTGTAATTTTATGTTGATTTTATACTTTCTACCTATCTAAACTCACTCATTACTTGTAGTAGCTTTTATTGTAGATTTCATCAGGTCTTTTACGTACACAATCATGTAGTATATGAGTAAAGAGTTGCATTTCTTCCTTTTGATTTTCAATGCCTTTTATTTTATTTTCTTGATTTATTGCATTAGGTCCAACATCTAGTACAATTGGTGAATAGAATGAGTAAAAATGGATATCCATGCCTTGCTCTTGATTTTAGGGAAAAAGCATTAGAGTTTTACCAGTAAGGATGATGTTAACATAGGTTTTGTAGCTGCCCTTCATCAGGTTGCTGAAGTTTCCTTCTGGTTTTAGTTTGCTGATGGTCATAATTTTTTTTTTTTGGTTCTATTTTTGTTTTGTTTTTTTACAAATAGTTTATTGTCAAATTAGTTTCCACATAACACTCAGTGCTCATTCCCACAAGTGTCCTCCTCCATCCCCATCCCCCCTCCCCCTATATCCATCAGTCCTCAGTTTTTGTCAGCATTCAAGAGTCTCTCATGGTTTGCCTCTCTCCCTTTCCCCCACCATTTCCCCCCGTCTTCTCCCCCTTGTTCCTCCGTCAACTTCCTTCTAATCCTCCTATACGTGCAAACATTATATTTGTCCTTCTCTGCCTGACTTATTTCGCTCAGCATAACACCCTCAAGGTCCATCCAAGTTGCTACACATGGCCAGATTTCATTGTTTCTCATTGCCATGTAGTATTCCATGGTATAGATAAACCACATCTTCTTGATCCATTCGTCTGTGGATGGACACT